>NW_027490815.1:0-45846 GCF_050948175.1 Xylocopa sonorina | reverse complement strand
CTATGTTTCATGGTAAGATATAATATGATTTGCAGTGTGTTATGTTTTCCTCGTCCACAACTCAGATGAATGTAAATGCGACACTTCCTTGCAAGGACAATAGCGCTTGCAGATGTCTACCTATCGTAGCAATAGAGTTCTAATGCTTCTTAAAACGCGATATCGCAATTCATTTCTATGTTTCATGGTAAGATATAATATGATTTGCGAAGTGTTATGTATTCCTCGTCTACACTTCAAATGAATGTAAATGCGACACTTCCTTGCAAGGAAATTGCGTTTGCAGATGTCTACGTATCGTAGCAATAGAGTTCAAATGCTTCTTAAAACGAGATCTCGCATCTCATATCTATGTTTCATGATAAGATATAATATACATTGCGAAGTGTTATGCATTCCTCGTCTACAATTCAAACGAATGTAAATGCGACTCTTCCTTGCTAGGAAATAGCGTTTGCAGATGTTTACGTATCGTAGAGATAGAGTTCTAGTTCTTCTTAAAACGTGATATCGTGTCTCATTTCTATGTTTCATGGTAAGATATAATATGATTTGCGAAGTGTTATGCATTCCTCGCCTACACTTCAAATGAATGTAAATGCGAAACTTCCTTGCTAGGAAATAGCGTTTGCAGATGTCTACGTATCGAAGCAATAGAGTTCAAATGCTTCATAAAACGCGATATCGCATCTCATTTCTATGCTTCATGGTAAGATATAATATGATTTGCGAAGTGTTATGTATTCCTCGTCTACACTTCAAATGAATGTAAATGCGACACTTCCTTGCAAGGAAATTGCGTTTGCAGATGTCTACGTATCGTAGCAATAGTGTCGTTATGATTCCTAAAACGCGATATCGCATCTCATTTCTATGTTTCATGGTAAGATATAATATGATTTGCAGTGTGTTATGTTTTCCTCGTCAACAATTCAGATGAATGTAAATGCGACACTTCCTTGCAAGGACAATAGCGCTTGCAGATGTATACCTATCGTAGCAATAGAGTTCTAATGCTTCTTAAAACGTGATATCGCATTTCATTTCTATGTTTCATGATAAGATATAATATTCATTGCGAAGTGTTATGCCTTCCTCGTCTACGATTCAAATGAATGTAAATGCGACTCTTCCTTGCTAGGAAATGGCGTTTGCAGATGTTTACGTATCGAAGCAATAGAGTTCAAATGCTTCTTAAAACGAGATATTGTATCTCAAATCTATATTTCATGATAAGATATAATATTCATTGCGAAGTGTTATGCATTCCTCGTCCACGATTCAAATGAAGGTAAATGCGACACTTCCATGCTAGGAAATAGCGTCTGCAGATGTCTACGTATCGTAGCAATAGAGTTCTAATGCTTCTTAAAAAGCGATATCGCATCTCATTTCTACGTTTCATGACAAGGTATAGTATTCATTGCGAAGTGTTATGTATACCTATGATTTACTACAAAAGAATGTAAATGCGACAATTCCTTGCAAGGAAATGGCGTTTGCAGATGTCTACGTATCGAAGCAATAGAGTTCAAATGCTTCTTAAACGAGATATCGCATCTCATATCTATGTTTGATGATAAGATATAATATTCATTGCGAAGTGTTATGCATTCCTCGTCTACGATTCAGACGCATGTAAATGCGACACTTCCTTGCTAGGAAATAGCGTTTGCAGATGTCTACGTATCGAAGCACTAGAGTTCAATTGCTTCTTAAAACGAGAAATCGCATCTCATTTCTATGTTTCATGATACGATGTAATATCCATTGCGAGGTGTTATGCATTCCTCGTCTACACTTCAAATGAATGTAAATGCGACACTTCCTTGCTAGGAAATAGCGTTTGCAGATGTCTACGTATCGTAGCAATAGAGTTCTAATGCTTCTTAAAACGAGATATCGCATCTCATATCTATGTTTCATGATAAGATATAATATTCATTGCGAAGTGTTATGCATTCCTCGTCCACGATTCAAATGAAGGTAAATGCGACACTTCCATGCTAGGAAATAGCGTCTGCAGATGTCTACGTATCGTAGCAATAGAGTTCTAATGCTTCTTAAAAAGCGATATCGCATCTCATTTCTACGTTTCATGACAAGGTATAGTATTCATTGCGAAGTGTTATGTATACCTATGATTTACTACAAAAGAATGTAAATGCGACAATTCCTTGCAAGGAAATGGCGTTTGCAGATGTCTACGTATCGAAGCAATAGAGTTCAAATGCTTCTTAAAACGAGATATCGCATCTCATATCTATGTTTCATGATAAGATATAATATTTATTGCGAACTGTTATGCATTCCTCGTCTACGATTCAAATGCATGTAAATGCGACACTTCCTTGCAAGGAAATAGCGTTTGCAGATGTTTACGTATCGAAGCAATAGAGTTCAAATGCTTCTTAAAACGCGATATCGCATCTCATTTCTATGCTTCATGGTAAGATATAATATGATTTGCGAAGTGTTATGCATTCCTCGTCTACGATTCAAATGAATGTAAATGCGACTCTTCCTTGCTAGGAAATAGCGTCAGCAGATGTCTAGGTATCATAGCAATAGAGTTCAAATGCTTCTTAAAACGAGATATTGCATCTCATATCTATGTTTCATGATAAGATATAATATTCATTGCGAAGTGTTATGCATTCCTCGTCTACGATTCAAATGAATGTAAATGCGACACTTCCTTGCTAGGAAATGGCGTTTGCAGATGTTTACGTATCGAAGCAATAGAGTTCAAATGTTTCTTAAAACGAGATATTGCATCTCATATCTATATTTCATGATAAGATATAATATTCATTGCGAAGTGTTATGCATTCCTCGTCCACGATTCAAATGAATGTAAATGCGACACTTCCTTGCTAGGAAATAGCGTCAGCAGATGTCTAGGTATCATAGCAATAGAGTTCAAATGCTTCTTAAAACGAGATATTGCATCTCATATCTATATTTCATGATAAGATATAATATTCATTGCGAAGTGTTATGCATTCCTCGTCCACGATTCAAATGAATGTAAATGCGACACTTCCATGCTAGGATATAGCGTCTGCAGATGTCTACGTATCGTAGCAATAGAGTTCTAATGCTTCTTAAAACGAGATATCGCATCTCATATCTATGTTTCATGATAAGATATAATATTCATTGCGAACTGTTATGCATTCCTCGTCTACGATTCAAATGCATGTAAATGCGACACTTCCTTGCAAGGAAATAGCATTTACAGATGTCTAAGTATCGAAGCAATAGAGTTCAAATGCTTCTTAAAACGAGATATCGCATCTCATATCTATGTTTCATGATAAGATATAATATTCATTGCGAAGTGTTATGCATTCCTCGTCTACAATTCAAATGAATGTAAATGCGACTCTTCCTTGCAAGGAAATAGCGTTTGCAGATGTTTACGTATCGTAGGGATAGAGTTCTTGTGCTTCTTAAAACGTGATACCGTGTCTCATTTCTATGTTTCATGGTAAGATATAATATGATTTGCGAAGTGTTATGTATTCCTCGCCTACACTTCAAATGAATGTAAATGCGACACTTCCTTGCTAGAAAATAGCGTCAGCAGATGTCTAGGTATCATAGCAATAGAGTTCAAATGCTTCTTAAAACGAGATATTGCATCTCATATCTATGTTTCATGATAAGATATAATATTCATTGCGAAGTGTTATGCATTTCTCGTCTACACTTCGAATGAATGTAAATGCGACACTTCCTTGCAAGGAAATAGCGTTTGCAGATGTCTACGTTTCGAGGCAATAGAGTTCAAATGCTTCTTAAAACGCGATATTGCATCTCATTTATATGTTTCATGGTAGGATATAATATGATTTGCGAATTGTCATGTATTCCTCGTCTACACTTCAAATGAATGTAAATGCGACACTTCCTTGCTAGGAAATAGCGTCAGCAGATGTCTAGGTATCATAGCAATAGAGTTCAAATGCTTCTTAAAACGAGATATTGCATCTCATATCTATGTTTCATGATAAGATATAATATTCATTGCGAAGTGTTATGCATTCCTCGTCTACGATTCAAATGAATGTAAATGCGACACTTCCTTGCTAGGAAATAGCGTCAGCAGATGTCTAGGTATCATAGCAATAGAGTTCAAATGCTTCTTAAAACGAGATATTGCATCTCATATCTATGTTTCATGATAAGATATAATATTCATTGCGAAGTGTTATGCATTCCTCGTCTACGATTCAAATGAATGTAAATGCGACACTTCCTTGCTAGGAAATAGCGTCAGCAGATGTCTAGGTATCATAGCAATAGAGTTCAAATGCTTATTAAAATGAGATATTGCATCTCATATCTATATTTCATGATAAGATATAATATTCATTGCGAAGTGTTATGCATTCCTCGTCCACGATTCAAATGAATGTAAATGCGACACTTCCATGCTAGGATATAGCGTCTGCAGATGTCTACGTATCGTAGCAATAGAGCTCTAATGCTTCTTAAAAAGCGATATCGCATCTCATTTCTACGTTTCATGACAAGGTATAGTATTCATTGCGAAGTGTTATGTATACCTATGATTCACTTCAAAAGAATGTAAATGCGACAATTCCTTGCAAGGAAATGGCGTTTGCAGATGTCTACGTATCGAAGCAATAGAGTTCAAATGCTTCTTAAAACGAGATATCGCATCTCATATCTATGTTTCATGATAAGATATAATATACATTGCGAAGTGTTATGCATTCCTCGTCTACGATTCAGACGCATGTACATGCGACACTTCCTTGCTAGGAAATAGCGTTTGCAGATGTCTACGTATCGAAGCACTAGAGTTCAATTGCTTCTTAAAACGAGAAATCGCATCTCATTTCTATGTTTCATGATAAGATGTAATATCCATTGCGAGGTGTTATGCATTCCTCGTCTACACTTCAAATGAATGTAAATGCGACACTTCCTTGCTAGGAAATAGCGTTTGCAGATGTCTACGTATCGTAGCAATAGAGTTCTAATGCTTCTTAAAACGAGATATCGCATCTCATATCTATGTTTCATGATAAGATATAATATTTATTGCGAACTGTTATGCATTCCTCGTCTACGATTCAAATGCATGTAAATGCGACACTTCCTTGCAAGGAAATAGCGTTTGCAGATGTTTACGTATCGAAGCAATAGAGTTCAAATGCTTCTTAAAACGCGATATCGCATCTCATTTCTATGTTTCATGGTAAGATATAATATGATTTGCGAAGTGTTATGCATTCCTCGTCTACGATTCAAATGAATGTAAATGCGACACTTCCTTGCTAGGAAATAGCGTCAGCAGATGTCTAGGTATCATAGCAATAGAGTTCAAATGCTTCTTAAAACGAGATATTGCATCTCATATCTATGTTTCATGATAAGATATAATATTCATTGCGAAGTGTTATGCATTCCTCGTCTACGATTCAAATGAATGTAAATGCGACACTTCCTTGCTAGGAAATGGCGTTTGCAGATGTTTACGTATCGAAGCAATAGAGTTCAAATGCTTCTTAAAACGAGATATTGCATCTCGTATCTATATTTCATGATAAGATATAATATTCATTGCGAAGTGTTATGCATTCCTCGTCCACGATTCAAATGAATGTAAATGCGACACTTCCTTGCTAGGAAATAGCGTCAGCAGATGTCTGGGTATCATAGCAATAGAGTTCAAATGCTTCTTAAAACGAGATATTGCATCTCATATCTATATTTCATCATAAGATATAATATTCATTGCGAAGTGTTATGCATTCCTCGTCCACGATTCAAATGAATGTAAATGCGACACTTCCATGCTAGGATATAGCGTCTGCAGATGTCTACGTATCGTAGCAATAGAGTTCTAATGCTTCTTAAAACGAGATATCGCATCTCATATCTATGTTTCATGATAAGATATAATATTCATTGCGAACTGTTATGCATTCCTCGTCTACGATTCAAATGCATGTAAATGCGACACTTCCTTGCAAGGAAATAGCATTTACAGATGTCTAAGTATCGAAGCAATAGAGTTCAAATGCTTCTTAAAACGAGATATCGCATCTAATATCTATGTTTCATGATAAGATATAATATTCATTGCGAAGTGTTATGCATTCCTCGTCTACAATTCAAATGAATGTAAATGCGACTCTTCCTTGCAAGGAAATAGCGTTTGCAGATGTTTACGTATCGTAGGGATAGAGTTCTAGTGCTTCTTAAAACGTGATATCGTGTCTCATTTCTATGTTTCATGGTAAGATATAATATGATTTGCGAAGTGTTATGTATTCCTCGCCTACACTTCAAATGAATGTAAATGCGACACTTCCTTGCTAGGAAATAGCGTCAGCAGATGTCTAGGTATCATAGCAATAGAGTTCAAATGCTTCTTAAAACGAGATATTGCATCTCATATCTATGTTTCATGATAAGATATAATATTCATTGCGAAGTGTTATGCATTCCTCGTCTACGATTCAAATGAATGTAAATGCGACACTTCCTTGCTAGGAAATAGCGTCAGCAGATGCCTAGGTATCATAGCAATAGAGTTCAAATGCTTCTTAAAACGAGATATTGCATCTCATATCTATGTTTCATGATAAGATATAATATTCATTGCGAAGTGTTATGCATTCCTCGTCTACGATTCAAATGAATGTAAATGCGACACTTCCTTGCTAGGAAATGGCGTTTGCAGATGTTTACGTATCGAAGCAATAGAGTTCAAATGCTTCTTAAAACGAGATATTGCATCTCATATCTATATTTCATGATAAGATATAATATTCATTGCGAAGTGTTATGCATTCCTCGTCCACGATTCAAATGAATGTAAATGCGACACTTCCTTGCTAGGAAATAGCGTCAGCAGGTGTCTAGGTATCATAGCAATAGAGTTCAAATGCTTCTTAAAACGAGATATTGCATCTCATATCTATATTTCATGATAAGTTATAATATTCATTGCGAAGTGTTATGCATTCCTCGTCCACGATTCAAATGAATGTAAATGCGACACTTCCATGCTAGGATATAGCGTCTGCAGATGTCTACGTATCGTAGCAATAGAGTTCTAATGCTTCTTAAAACGAGATATTGCATCTCATATCTATGTTTCATGATAAGATATAATATTCATTGCGAACTGTTATGCATTCCTCGTCTACGATTCAAATGAATGTAAATGCGACACTTCCTTGCTAGGAAATGGCGTTTGCAGATGTTTACGTATCGAAGCAATGGAGTTCAAATGCTTCTTAAAACGAGATATTGCATCTCATATCTATATTTCATGATAAGATATAATATTCATTGCGAAGTGTTATGCATTCCTCGTCCACGATTCAAATGAATGTAAATGCGACACTTCCATGCTAGGATATAGCGTCTGCAGATGTCTACGTATCGTAGCATTAGAGTTCTAATGCTTCTTAAAACGGGATATCGCATCTCATATCTATGTTTCATGATAAGATATAATATTCATTGCGAACTGTTATGCATTCCTCGTGTACGATTCAAATGCATGTAAATGCGACACTTCCTTGCAAGGAAATAGCATTTACAGATGTCTAAGTATCGAAGCAATAGAGTTCAAATGCGTCTTAAAACGAGATATCGCATCTCATATCTGTGTTTCATGATACGATATAATATTCATTGCGAAGTGTTATGCATTCCTCGTCCTCAATTCAAATGAATGTAAATGCGACACTTCCTTGCAAGGAAATTGCGTTTGCAGATGTCTACGTATCGTAGCAATAGAGTTCTTATGATTCCTAAAACGCGATATTGCATCTCATTTCTATGTTTCATGGTAAGATATAATATGATTTGCAGTGTGTTATGTTTTCCTCGTCCACAATTCAGATAAATGTAAATGCGACACTTCCTTGCAAGGACAATAGCGCTTGCAGATGTCTACCTATCGTAGCAATAGAGTTCTAATGCTTCTTAAAACGCGATATCTCATTTCATTTCTATGTTTCATGGTAAGATATAATATGATTTGCGAAGTGTTATGTATTCCTCGTCTACCCTTCAAATGAATGTAAATGCGACACTTCCTTGCAAGGAAATAGCGTTTGCAGATGTCTACGTATCGAGGCAATAGAGTTCAAATGCTTCTTAAAACGCGATATCGCATCTCATTTCTATGTTGCATGATAGGATATAATATTCATTGTAAAGTGTTATGTATACCTCGTATTCTCTTCAGAAGAATGTAAATGCGACACTTCCTTGCAAGGAAATAGCGTTTGCAGATGTCTACGTATCGTAGCAATAGAGTTCTTATGCTTCTTAAAACGCGACATTGCATCACATTTCTATGTTTCATGGTAAGATATAATATGATTTGCGAAGTGTTATGTATTCCTCGCCTACACTTCAAATGAATGTAAATGCGGCACTTCCTTGCTAGGAAATAGAGTTTGCAGATGTCTACGTATCGTAGGGATAGAGTTCTAATGCTTCTTAAAACGTGATATCGTATCTCACTACTAGGTTTCATGTTAAGATATAATATGATTGGCGAAGTGTTATGTATTCCTCGTCTACACTTCAAATGAATGTAAATGCAATGCTTCCTTGCAAGGATATAGCGTTTGCAGATGTCTACGTATCGTAGCAATAGAGTTCTTATGATTCTTAAAACGCGATATCGTATCTCATTTCTATGTTTCATGGTAGGATATAATATGATTTGCGAAGTCTTATGTATTCCTCGTCTACACATAAAATGAATGTAAATGCAACACTTCCTTGCTAGGAAAAAGCGTTCGCAGATGTCTATGTATCGTAGCAATAGAGTTCTAATGCTCCCTAAACGCGATATCGCATCTCATTACTATGTTGCATGATACGATACAATATTCATTGTAAAGTGTTATGCATTCCTCGTCTACGATTGAAATGGATGTAAATGCGACACTTCCTTGCTAGGAAATAGCGTTTGCAGATGTCTACGTATCGAAGCACTAGAGTTCAATTGCTTCTTAAAACGAGAAACCGCATCTCATTTCTATGTTTCATGATAAGATGTAATATTCACTGCGAGGTGTTATTGCTTTCCTCGTCTACACTTCAAATGAATGTAAATGCGACACTTCCTTGCTAGGAAATAGCGTTTGCAGATGTCTACGTATCGTAGCAATAGAGTTCTAATGCTTCTTAAAACGCGATATCGCATCTCATTGCTATGTTGCATGATAAGATATAATATTCATTGTAAAGTGTTATGTATACCTCGTATTCACTTCAGGAGAATGTAAATGCGACACTTTCTTGCTAGGAAATAGCGTTTGCAGATGTTTACGTATCGTAGGGATAGAGTTCTAATGCTTCTTAAAACGCGATATCGCATCTCATTTCTATGTTTCATGGTAAGATATAATACGATTTGCGAAGTGTTATGTATTCCTCGTCTACACTTCAAGTGAATCTAAATGCGACACTTCCTTGCAAGGAAATAGCGTTTGCAGATGTTTACGTATCGAAGCAATAGAGTTCAAATGCTTCTTAAAACGAGATATTGCATCTCATATCTATGTTTCATGGTAAGATATAACATGACTTGCGAAGTGTTATGTATTCCTCGTCTACACTTCAAATGAAAGTAAATGCGACACTTCCTTGCAAGGAAATAGCGATTGCAGATGTCTACGTATCGTAGCAATAGAGTTCATATGATTCTTAAAACGCGATATCGCATCTCATATTTATGTTTCATGGTAAGATATAATACGATTTGCGAAGTGTTATGTATTCCTCGTCTACACTTCAAATGAATCTAAATGCGACACTTCCTTGCAAGGAAATAGCGTTTGCAGATGTCTACGTATCGGAGCAATAGGGTTCAAATGCTACTTAAAACGAGATATCTCATCTCATATCTATGTTTCATGATAAGATATAATATTCATTGCGAAGTGTTATGCATTCCTCGTGTACGATTCAAATGCATGTAAATGCGACACTTCCTTGCAAGGAAATAGCATTTACAGATGTCTAAGTATCGAAGCAATAGAGTTCAAATGCGTCTTAAAACGAGATATCGCATCTCATATCTGTGTTTCATGATACGATATAATATTCATTGCGAAGTGTTATGCATTCCTCGTCTACAATTCAAATGAATGTAAATGCGACACTTCCTTGCAAGGAAATTGCGTTTGCAGATGTCTACGTATCGTAGCAATAGAGTTCTTATGATTCCTAAAACGCGATATTGCATCTCATTTCTATGTTTCATGGTAAGATATAATATGATTTGCAGTGTGTTATGTTTTCCTCGTCCACAATTCAGATAAATGTAAATGCGAGACTTCCTTGCAAGGACAATAGCGCTTGCAGATGTCTACGTATCGTAGCAATAGAGTTCATATGATTCTTAAAACGCGATATCGCATCTCATATTTATGTTTCATGATAAGATATAATATTCATTGCGAAGTGTTATGCATTGCTCGTCTACGATTCAAATGAATGTAAATGCGACACTTCCTTGCTAGGAAATAGCGTCTGCAGATGTTTACGTATCGTAGGGATAGAGTTCTAGTGCTTCTTAAAACGTGATATCGTGTCTCACTTCTATGTTTCATGATAAGGTATAATATTCATTGCGAAGTGTTATGTATTCCTCGCATTCACTTTAAAAGTATGTAAATGCGACACTTCCTTGCTAGGAAATAACGTTTGCAGATGTTTACGTATCGTAGCAATAGAGTTCTAATGCTTCTTAAAACGCGACATCGCATCTCATTACTATGTTGCATGATAAGATATAATATTCATTGTAATGTGTTATGTATACCTCGTATTCACTTCAGAAGAATGTAAATGCGACACTTCCTTGCAAGGAAATAGCGTTTACAGATGTCTACGTATCGAAGCAATAGAGTTCAAATGCTTCTTAAAACGAGATATCGCATTTCATATCTATGTTTCATGATAAGATATAATATTCACTGCGAACTGTTATGCATTCCTCGTCTACGATTCAAATGAATGTAAATGCGACACTTCCCTGCAAGGAAATAGCATTTACAGATGTCTAAGTATCGAAGCAATAGAGTTCTAATGCTTCTTAAAACGAGATATCGCATCTCATATCTATGTTTCATGATAAGATATAATATTCACTCCGAACTGTTATGCATTCCTCGTCTACGATTCAAATGAATGTAAATGCGACACTTCCCTGCAAGGAAATAGCATTTACAGATGTCTAAGTATCGAAGCAATAGAGTTCAAATGCTTCTTAAAACGAGATATCGCATCTCATATGTATGTTTCATGATAAGATATAATATTCATTGTAAAGTGTTATGTATACCTCGTATTCACTTCAGAAGAATGTAAATGCGACACTTCCTTGCTAGGAAATAGCGTCTGCAGATGTCTAGGTATCGTAGCAATAGAGTTCTAATGCTTCTTAAAACGCGATATCGCATCTCATTTCTATGTTTCATGGTATGATATAATATGATTTGCGAAGTGTTATGTATTCCTCGTCTACACTTCAAATGAATGTAAATGCGACACTTCCTGGCAAGGAAATAGCGTTTGCAGATGTCTACCTATCGTAGCAGTAGAGTTCAAATGCTTCTTAAAACGAGATATTGCATCTCATATCTATGTTTCATGATAAGATATAATATTCATTGCGAAGTGTTATGCATTCCTCGTCTACGATTCAAATGAATGTAAATGCGACACTTCCATGCTAGGCAATAGCGTCTGCAGATGTCTACGTATCGTAGGAATAGAGTTCTAATGCTTCTTAAAACGCGATATCGCATCTCATTTCTATGTTTCATGGTGAGATATAATATGATTTGCGAAGTGTTATGTATTCCTCGCCTACGCTTCAAATGAATGTAAATGCGACACTTCCTTGCTAGGAAATAGCGTTTGCAGATGTCTACGTATCGTAGCAATAGAGCTCTAATGCTTCTTAAAACGCGATATCGCATCTCATTACTATGTCGCATGATAAGATATAATATTCATTGTAAAGTGTTATGTATACCTCGTATTCACTTCAGAAGAATGTAAATGCGACACTTTCTTGCAAGGAAATAGCGTTTGAAGATGCCTACGTATCGAAGCAATAGAGTTCAAATGCTTCTTAAAACGAGATATCGCATCTCATATCTATTTTTCATGATAAGATATAATATTCATTGCGAACTGTTATGCATTCCTCGTCTACGATTCAAATGAATGTAAATGCGACACTTCCTTGCAAGGAAATAGCATTTACAGATGTCTAAGTATCGAAGCAATAGAGTTCAAATGCTTCTTAAAACGAGATATCGCATCTCATATCTATGTTTCATGATAAGATATAATAATCATTGCGAAGTGTTATGCATTCCTCGTCTACGATTCAAATGAATGTAAATGCGACACTTCCTTGCAAGGAAATAGCACTTACAGATGTCTAAGTATCGAAGCAATAGAGTTCAAATGCTTCTTAAAACGAGATATCGCATCTCATATCTACGTTTCATGGTAAGATATAATATTCATTGCGAAGTGTTATGCATTCCTCGTCTACGATTCAAATGAATGTAAATGCGACTCTTCCTTGCTAGGAAATAGCGTTTGCAGATGTTTACGTATCGTAGGGATAGAGTTCTAGTGCTTCTTAAAACGTGATATCGTGTCTCATTTCTATGCTTCATGATAAGGTATAATATTCATTGCGAAGTGTTATGTAAACCTCGCATTCACTTTAAAAGTATGTAAATGCGACACTTCCTTGCAAGGAAATAGCATTTACAGTTGTTTACGTATCGTAGCAATAGAGTTCAAATGCTTCTTAAAACGAGATATCGCATCTCATTACTATGTTGCATGATAAGATATAATATTCATTGTAATGTGTTATGTATACCTCGTATTCACTTCAGAAGAATGTAAATGCGACACTTCCTTGCAAGGAAATAGCGTTTGCAGATGCCTACGTATCAAAGCAATAGAGTTCTTATGCTTCTTAAAACGCGACATCGCATCTCATTTCTATGTTTCATGGTAAGATATAATACGATTTGCGAAGTGTTATGTATTCCTCGTCTACACTTCAAATGAATGTAAATGCGACACTTCCTTGCAAGGAAATAGCGTTTGCAGTTGTCTACGTATCGAAGCAATGTAGTTCAAATGCTTCTTAAAACGAGATATTGCATCTCATATCTATGTTTCATGATAAGATATAATATTCATTGCGAAGTGTTATGCATTCCTCGTCTACGAATGAAATGGACGTAAATGCGTCACTTCCTTCCTAGGAAATAGCGTTTTCAGATGTCTACGTATCGTAGCAATAGAGTTCTATTGCTTCTTAGAACGCGATATCGCATCTCATTACTATGTTGCATGATAAGATATAATATTCATTGTAAAGTGTTATGTATACCTCGTATTCACTTCAGAAGAATGTAAATGCGACACTTTCTTGCAAGGAAATAGCGTTTGCAGATGTTTACGTAACGTAGGGATAGAGTTCAAATGCTTCTAAAAAAGAGATATCGCATCTCATATCTATGTTTCATGATAAGATATAATATTCATTGCGAACTGTTATGCATTCCTCGTCTACGATTCAAATGAATGTAAATGCGACACTTCCTTGCGAGGAAATAGCATTTACAGATGTCTACGTATCAAAGCAATAGAGTTCAAATGATTCTTAAAACGAGATATCGCATCTCATATCTTCGCTTCATGGTAAGATATAATATTCATTGCGAAGTGTTATGCATTCCTCGTCTACGATTCAAATGAATGTAAATGCAACACTTCCTTGCAAGGATATAGCGTTTGCAGATGTCTACGTATCGAAGCAATAGAGTTCTAGTGCTTCTCAAAACGCGATATCGCATCTGATTTCTATGTTTCATGGTAGGATATAATATGATTTGCGAAGTCTTATGTATTCCTCGTCTACACTTCAAATGAATGTAAATGCGACACTTCCTTGCAAGGAAAACAGCGTTTGCCGATGTCTACCTATCGTAGCAATAGAGTTCTAATGCTTCCAAAAACGCGATATCGCATCTCATTTCTATGTTTCATGGTAGGATATAATACGATTTGCGAAGTGTTATGTATTCCTCGTCTACACTTCAAATGAATGTAAATGCGAAACTTCCTTGCAAGGAAATAGCGTTTGCAGTTGTCTACGTATCGAAGCAATGTAGTTCAAATGCTTCTTAAAACGAGATGTTGCATCTCATATCTATGTTTCATGATAAGATATAATATTCATTGCGAAGTGTTATGCATTCCTCGTCTACGAATGAAATGGACGTAAATGCGACACTTCCTGGCTAGGAAATAGCGTTTGCAGATGTCTACGTATCGTAGCAATAGAGTTCTAATGCTTCTTAAAACGCGATATCGCATCTCATTACTATGTTGCATGATGAGATATATTATTCATTGCGAAGTGTTATGCATTCCTCGTCTACGATTCAAATGAATGTAAATGCGACTCTTCCTTGCTAGGAAATAGCGTTTGCAGATGTTTACGTATCGTAGGGATAGAGTTCTAGTGCTTCTTAAAACGTGATATCGTGTCTCATTTCTATGTTTCATGATAAGGTATAATATTCATTGCGAAGTGTTATGTAAACCTCGCATTCACTTTAAAAGTATGTAAATGCGACACTTCCTTGCAAGGAAATAGCATTTACAGATGTCTACGTATCGAAGCAATAGAGTTCAAATGCTTCTTAAAACGAGATGTCGCATCACATATATACGTTTCATGGTAAGATATAATATTCATTGCGAAGTGTTATGCATTCCTCGTCTACGATTCAAATGAATGTAAATGCGACACTTCCTTGCTAGGAAATAGCGTTTGCAGATGTCTACGTATCGTAGCAATAGAGTTCTTATGATTCTTAAAACGCGATATCGCATCTCATTTCTATGTTTCATGGTAAGATATAATATGATTTGCGAAGTGTTATGTATTCCTCGTCTACACTTCAAATGAATGTAAATGCGACACTTCCTTGCAAGGAAATAGCGTTTGCAGATGTCTACGTATCGTAGCAATAGATTTCTAATGCTTCTTAAAACGCGATATCGCATCCCATTCCTATGTTTCATGGTAAGATATAATATGATTTGCGAAGTGTCATGTATTCCTCGTCTACACTTCAAATGAATGTAAATGCGACACTTCCTCGCTACGAAATAGCGTTTGCAGATGTCTACGTATCGTAGCAATAGATTTCTAAGGCTTCTTAAAACGCGATATCGCAATTCATTTCTATGTTTCATGGTAAGATATAATATGTTTTGTGAAGTGTTATGTATTCCTCGTCTACAATTCAAATGAATGTAAATGCGACACTTTCTTGCAAGGAAATAGCGTTTGCAGATGTCTACCTATCGTAGCAGTAGAATTCTAATGCTTCTTAAAACGCGATATCGCATCTCATTTCTATGTTTCATGGTAAGATACAATATGATTTGCGAAGTGTTATGTACTCCTCGTCTACACTTCAAATGAATGTAATTGCAACACTTCCTTTCAAAGAAATAGCGTTTGCAGATGTCTACGTATCGTGGCAATAGGGTTCTTATGATTCTTAAAACGCGATATCGCATCTCATTACTATGTTTCATGGTAAGATATAATATGATTTGCGAAGTGTCATGTATTCCTCCTCTACACTTCAAATGAATGTAAATGCGACACTTCCTTGCAAGGAAATAGCGTTTGCAGATGTCTACCTATCGTAGCAATAGAATTCTAATGCTTCTTAAAACGTGATATCGTGTCTCATATCTATGCTTCATGATAAGGTATAATATTCATTGCGAAGTGTTATGTAAACCTCGCATTCACTTTAAAAGTATGTAAATGCGACACTTCCTTGCAAGGAAATAGCATTTACAGATGTCTACGTATCGAAGCAATAGAGTTCAAATGCTTCTTAAAACGAGATATCGCATCTCATTTCTACGTTTCATGACAAGGTATAGTATTCATTGCGAAGTGTTATGTATACCTATGATTCATTTCAAAAGAATGTAAATGCGACAATTCCTTGCAAGGAAATGGCGTTTGCAGTTGTCTATGTATCGCAGCAATAGAGTTCTAATGCTTCTTAAAAAGCGATATCGCATCTCATTACTATGTTGCATGATAAGATATAATATTCATTGTAAAGTGTTATGTATACCTCGTATTCACTTCAGGAGAATGTAAATGCGACACTTCCTTGCAAGAAAATAGCGTTTGCAGATGTTTATGTTTCGTAGGGATAGAGTTCTAATGCTTCTTAAAACGTGATATCGCATCTCATTTCTATGTTTCATGGTAAGATATAATATTCATTGCGAAGTGTTATGCATTCCTCGTCTACACTTCAAATGAATGTAAATGCGACACTAACTTGCTAGGAAATAGCGTTTGCAGATGTTTACGTATCGTAGGGATAGAGTTCAAATGCTTCTAAAAAAGAGATATCGCATCTCATATCTATGTTTCATGATAAGATATAATATTCATTGCGAACTGTTATGCATTCCTCGTCTACGATTCAAATGAATGTAAATGCGACACTTCCTTGCGAGGAAATAGCATTTACAGATGTCTACGTATCAAAGCAATAGAGTTCAAATGATTCTTAAAACGAGATATCGCATCTCATATCTTCGTTTCATGGTAGGATATAATATTCATTGCGAAGTGTTATGCATTCCTCGTCTACGAATGAAATGGACGTAAATGCGTCACTTCCTTCCTAGGAAATAGCGTTTGCAGATGTCTACGTATCGTAGCAATAGAGTTCTATTGCTTCTTAAAACGCGATATCGCATCTCATTACTATGTTGCATGATAAGATATAATAGTCATTGCGATGTGTTATGTAATCCTCGCATTCACTTTAAAAGTATGTAAATGCGACACTTCCTTGCTAGGAAATAACGTTTGCAGATGTTTACGTATCGTAGCAATAGAGTTCTAATGCTTCTTAAAACGCGATATCGCATCTCATTACTATGTTGCATGATAAGATATAATATTCATTGTAATGTGTTATGTATACCTCGTATTCACTTCAGAAGAATGTAAATGCGACACTTCCTTGCAAGGAAATAGCGTTTGCAGATGTCTACGTATCAAAGCAATAGAGTTCAAATGATTCTTAAAACGAGATATCGCATCTCATATCTTCGTTTCATGGTAAGATATAATATTCATTGCGAAGTGTTATGCATTCCTCGTCTACGATTCAAATGAATGTAATTGCAACACTTCCTTTCAAAGAAATAGCGTTTGCAGATGTCTACGTATCGTGGCAATAGGGTTCTTATGATTCTTAAAACGCGATATCGCATCTCATTACTATGTTTCATGGTAAGATATAATATGATTTGCGAAGTGTCATGTATTCCTCCTCTACACTTCAAATGAATGTAAATGCGACACTTCCCTGCAAGGAAATAGCGTTTGCAGATGTCTACCTATCGTAGCAATAGAATTCTAATGCTTCTTAAAACGCGATATCGCATCTCATTTCTACGTTTCATGGTAAGATACAATATGATTTGCGAAGTGTTATGTACTCCTCGTCTACACTTCAAATGAATGTAATTGCAACACTTCCTTTCAAAGAAATAGCGTTTGCAGATGTCTACGTATCGTGGCAATAGTGTTCTTATGATTCTTAAAACGCGATATCGCATCTCATTACTATGTTTCATGGTAAGATATAATATGATTTGCGAAGTGTCATGTATTCCTCCTCTACACTTCAAATGAATGTAAATGCGACACTTCCTTGCAAGGAAATAGCGTTTGCAGATGTCTACCTATCGTAGCAATAGAATTCTAATGCTTCCTAAAACGCGATATCGCATCTCATTTCAACGTTTCATGGTAAGATATAATATGATTTGCGAAGTGTTATGTATTCCTCGTCTACACTTCAAATGAATGTAAATGCGACACTTCCTTGCAAGCAAATAGCGTTTGCAGATGTCTAGGTATCGTAGCGATAGAGATCTAATGCTTCTTAAAACGCGATACCGCATCTCATTTCTATGTTTCATGGTAAGATATAATATGATTTGCGAAGTGTTATGTATTCCGCGTCTACACTTCAAATGAATGTAAATGCAACACTTCCTTGCAAGGAAATAGTGTTTGCAGATGTCTACGTATCGTAGCAATAGAGTTCTTATGATTCTTAAAACGCGATATCGCATCTCATTTCTATGTTTCATGGTAAGATATAATATGATTTGCGAAGTGTTATGTATTCCTCGTCTACACTTCAAATGAATGTAAATGCGACACTTCCTTGCAAGGAAATAGCGTTTGCAGATGTCTACGTATCGTAGCAATAGATTTCTAATGCTTCTTAAAACGCGATATCGCATCCCATTCCTATGTTTCATGGTAAGATATAATATGATTTGCGAAGTGTCATGTATTCCTCGTCTACACTTCAAATGAATGTAAATGCGACACTTCCTTGCTAGGAAATAGCGTCTGCAGATGTCTAGGTATCGTTGCAATAGAGTTCTAGTGCTTCTTAAAACGCGATATCGCATCTCATTTCTATGTTTCATGTTAAGATATAATATGATTTGCGAAGTGTTATGTATTCCTCGTCTACACTTCAAATGAATGTAAATGCGACACTTCCTTGCAAGGAAATAGCGTTTGCAGATGTCTACGCATCGTAGCAATAGAGTTCTTATGATTCTTAAAACGCGATATCGCATCACATTTCTATGTTTCATGGTAAGATATAATATGATTTGCGAAGTGTTATGTATTCCTCGTCTACACTTCAAATGAATGTAAATGCAACACTTCCTTGTAAGGAAATAGCGTTTGCAGATGTCTACGTATCGTAGCAATAGAGTTCTTATGATTCTTAAAACGCGATATCGCATCTCATTTCTATGTTTCATGGTAAGATATAATATGATTTGCGAAGTGATATGCATTCCTCGTCTACGATTCAAATGAATGTAAATGCGACACTTCCTTGCTAGGAAATAGCGTCTGCAGATGTCTAGGTATCGTAGCAATAGAGTTCAAATGCTTCTTAAAACGAGATATAGCATCTCATATCTATGTTTCATGATAAGATATAATATTCATTGCGAAGTGCTATGCATTCCTCGTCCACGATTCAAATGAATGTAAATGCGACACTTCCTTGCAAGGAAATAGCGTCTGCAGATGTCTACGTATCGTAGCAATAGGGTTCTTATGATTATTAAAACGCGATATCGCATCTCATTTCTATGTTTCATGGTAAGATATAATATGATTTGCGAAGTGTCATGTATTCCTCGTCTACACTTCAAATGAGTTTAAATGCGACACTTCCTTGCTAGGAAATAGCGTCTGCAGATGTCTAGGTATCGTAGCAATAGAGTTCAAATGCTTCTTAAAACGAGATATTGCATCTCAAATCTATGTTTCATGATAAGATATAATATTCATTGCGAAGTGTTATGCATTCCTCGTATACGATTCAAATGAACTCAAATCCGACACTTCCTTGCTAGGAAATAGCGTCTGCAGATGTCTAGGTATCGTAGCAATAGAGTTCAAATGCTTCTTAAAACGAGATATTGCATCTCATATCTATGTTTCATGATAAGATATAATATTCATTGCGAAGTGTTATGCATTCCTCGTATACGATTCAAATGAATGTACATGCGACACTTCCTTGCAAGGAAATAGCGTTTGCAGATGTCTACGTATCGTAGCAATAGAATTCTAATGCTTCTTAAAACGCGATATCGCATCTCATTTCTATGTTTCATGGTAAGATATAATATGATTTGGGAAGTGATATGTATTCCTCGTCTACACTTCAAATGAATGTAAATGCGACACTTCCTTGCAAGGAAATAGCGTCTGCAGATGTCTACGTATCGTAGCAATAGAGTTCTTATGATTCTTAAAACGCAATATCGCATCTCATTTCTATGTTTCATGGTAAGATATAATATGATTTGCGAAGTGTCATGTATTCCTCGTCTACACTTCAAATGAATTTAAATGCGACACTTCCTTGCTAGGAAATAGCGTCTGCAGATGTCTAGGTATCGTAGCAATAGAGTTCAAATGCTTCTTAAAACGAGATATTGCATCTCATATCTATGTTTCATGATAAGATATAATATTCATTGCGAAGTGTTATGTATTCCTCGACTACACTTCAAGTGAATGTAAATGCGACACTTCCTTGCAAGGAAATAGCGTCTGCAGATGTCTAGGTATCGTAGCGATCGAGTTCTAATGCTTCTTAAAATGAGATATCGCATCTCATTTCTATGTTTCATGATAAGATATAATATTCATTGCGAAGTGTTATGTATTCCTCGTCTACACTACAAATGAATGTAAATGCGGCACTTCCTTGCAAGGAAATAGCGTTTGCAGATGTCTACGTATCGTAGCAATAGAATTCTAATGCTTCTTAAAACGCGATATCGCATCTCATTTCTATGTTTCATGGTAAGATATAATATGATTTGCGAAGTGTCATGTATTCCTCGTCTACACTTCAAATGAATTTAAATGCGACACTTCCTTGCTAGGAAATAGCGTCTGCAGATGTCTAGGTATCGTAGCAATAGAGTTCAAATGCTTCTTAAAACGAGATATTGCATCTCATATCTATGTTTCATGATAAGATATAATATTTATTGCGAAGTGTTATGCATTCCTCGTATACGATTCAAATGAATGTAAATGCGACACTTCCTTGCAACGAAATAGCGTTTGCAGTTGTCTACGTATCGTAGCAATAGAGTTCTTATGATTCTTAAAACGCGATATCGCATTTCATTTCTATGTTTCATGGTAAGATATAATATGATTTGAGAAGTGTTATGTATTCCTCGTCTACACTTCAAATGAATGTGAATGCGACACTTCCTCGCTAGGAAATAGCGTTTGCAGATGTCTACGTATCGTAGCAATAGTGTTCCTATGATTCTTAAAACACGATACCGTATCTCATTTCTATGTTTCATGGTAAGATATAATATGATTTGCGAAGTGTTATGTATTCCTCGTCTACACTTCAAATGAATGTAAATGCGACACTTCCTCGCAAAGAAATAGCGTTTGCTGACGTCTACGTATCGTAGCAATAGATTCATAATGCTTCTTAAAACGCGATATCGCATCTCATTTCTATTTTTCATGGTAGGATATAACATGATTTGCGAAGTGTCATGTATTCCTCGTCTACACTTCAAAAGAATGTAAATGCGGCACTTCCTTGCTAGGATATAGCGTCTGCAGATGCCTAGGTATCGTAGCAATAGAGTTCAAATGCTTCTTAAAACGAGATATAGCATCTCATATCTATGTTTCATGATAAGATATAATATTCATTGCGAAGTGTTATGCTTTCCTCGTATACGATTCAAATGAATGTAAATGCGACACTTCCTTGCTAGGAAATAGCGTCTGCAGATGTCTAGGTATCGTAGCAATAGAGTTCAAATGCTTCTTAAAACTAGATATTGCATCTCATATCTATTTTTCATGATAAGATATAATATTCATTGCGAAGTGTTATGCTTTCCTCGTATACGATCCAAATGAATGTAAATGCGACACTTCCTTCCAAGGAAATAGCGTTTGCAGTTGTCTACGTATCGTAGCAATAGAGATCTTATGATTCTTAAAACGCGATATCGCATCTCATTTCTATGTTTCATGGTAAGATATAATATGATCTGCGAAGTGTCATGTATTCCTCGTCTACACTTGAAAATGAATTTAAATGCGACCCTTCCTTGCTAGGAAATAGCGTCTGCAGATGTCTAGGTATCGTAGCAATAGAGTTCAAATGCTTCTTAAAACGAGATATTGCATCTCATATCTATGTTTCATGGTAAGATATAATATGATCTGCGAAGTGTCATGTATTCCTCGTTTACACTTCAAATGAATTTAAATGCGACACTTCCTTGCTAGGAAATAGCGTCTGCAGATGTCTAGGTATCGTAGCAATAGAGTTCAAATGCTTCTTAAAACGAGATATTGCATCTCATATCTATGTTTCACGATAAGATATAATATTCATTGCTAAGTGTTATGCATTCCTCGTATACGATTCAAATGAATGTAAATGCGACACTTCCTTGCACCGAAATAGCGTTTGCAGTTGTCTACGTATCGTAGCAATAGAGTTCTTATGATTCTTAAAACGCGATATCGCATTTCATTTCTATGTTTCATGGTAAGATGTAATATGATTTGAGAAGTGTTATGTATTCCTCGTCTACACCTCAAATGAATGTGAATGCGACACTTCCTCGCTAGGAAATAGCGTTTGCAGATGTCTACTTATCGTAGCAATAGTGTTCCTATGATTCTTATACCGCGATACCGTATCTCATTTCTATGTTTCATGGTAAGATATAATATGATTTGCGAAGTGTTATGTATTCCTCGTCTACTCTTCAAATGAATGTAAATGCGACACTTCCTCGCTAGGAAATAGCGTTTGCAGATGTCTACGTATCGTAGCAAAAGATTTCTAATGCTTCTTAAAACGCGATATCGCATCTCATTTCTATGTTTCATGGTAAGATATTATATAATTTGCGATGTGTTATGTATTTCTCGTCTACACTTCAAATGAATGTAAATGCGACACTTCCTTGCTAGGAAATAGCGTCTGCAGAAGTCTAGGTATCGTAGCGATAGAGTTCTAATGCTTCTTAAAACGCGATATCGCATCTCATTTCAATGTTTCATGGTAAGATATAATATGATTTGCGAAGTGTTATGTATTCCTCGTCTACACTTCAAATGAATGTAAATGCGACACTTCCTTGCAGGGAAATAGCGTTTGCAGATGTCAACCTATCGTAGCAATAGAGTTCTAATGCTTCTTAAATCGCAATATCGCATCTCATTTCTATGTTTCATGGTATGATATATTATGATGTGCGAAGTGTTATGTATTCCTCGTCTACACTTCAAATGAATGTAAATGCGACACTTCCTCGCTAGGAAATAGCGTTTGCAGATGTCTACGTATCGTAGCAATAGATTTCTAATGCTTCTTAAAACGCGACATCGCATCTCATTTCTATGTTTCATGGTAAGATATAATATGATTTGCGAAGTGTTATGTATTCCTCGTCTACACTTCAAATGAATTTAAATGCGACACTTCCTTGCTAGGAAATAGCGTCTGCAGATGTCTAGGTATCGTAGCGATAGAGTTCTAATGCTTCTTAAAACGCGATATCGCATCTCATTTCAATGTTTCATGGTAAGATATAATATGATTTGCGAAGTGTTATGTATTCCTCGTCTACACTTCAAATGAATGTAAATGCGACACTTCCTTGCAAGGAAATAGCGTTTGCAGATGTCTACCTATCGTAGCAATAGAGTTCTAATGCTTCTTAAAACGCGATATGGCATCTCATTTCTATGTTTCATGGTATGATATAAAATGATGTGCGAAGTGTTATGTATTCCTCGTCTACACTACAAATGAATGTAAATGCGACACTTCCTCGCTAGGAAATAGCGTTTGCAGTTGTCTACGTATCGTTGCAATAGAGTTCTTATGATTCTTAAAACGCGATATCGCATCTCATTTCTATGTTTCATGGTAAGATATAATATGATTTGTGAAGTGTTATATATTCCTCGTCTAAACTACAAATGAATGTAAATGCGACACTTCCTTGCAAGGAAATAGCGTCTGCAGATGTCTAGGTATCGTAGCGATAGAGTTCTTATGCTTCTTAAAACGCGATATCGCATCTCATTTCTATGTTTCATGGTAAGATAATATGGTTTGCGAAGTGTTATGTATTCTTCGTCTACACTTCAAATGAATGTAAATGCGACACTTCCTTGCAAGGAAATAGCGTCTGCAGATGTCTACGTATCGTAGCAATAGAGTTCTTATGATTCTTAAAACGCGATATCGCATCTCATTTCTATGTTTCATGGTAAGATATAGTATGATCTGCGAAGTGTTATGTATTCCTCGTCTACACTTCAAATGAATGTAAATGCGACACTTCCTTGCAAGGAAATAGCGTCTGCAGATGTCTACGTATCGTAGCAATAGAGTTCTTATGATTCTTAAAACGCGATATCGCATCTCATTTCTATGTTTCATGGTAAGATATAGTATGATCTGCGAAGTGTTATGTATTCCTCGTCTACACTTCAAATGAATGTAAATGCGACACTTCCTCGCTAGGAAATAGCGTTTGCAGATGTCTACGTATCGTAGCAATAGATTTCTAATGCTTCTTAAAACGCGATATCGCATCTCATTTCTATGTTTCATGGTAAGATATTATATAATTTGCGAAGTGTTATGTATTCCTCGTCTACACTTCAAATGAATGTAAATGCGACACTTCCTTGCTAGGAAATAGCGTCTGCAGATGTCTAGGTATCGTAGCGATAGAGTTCTAATGCTTCTTAAAACGCGATATCGCATCTCATTTCAATGTTTCATGGCAAGATAAAGTATGATTAGCGAAGTGTTATGTATTCCTCGTCTACACTTCAAATGAATGTAAATGCGACACTTCCTTGCAAGGAAATAGCGTCTGCAGATGTCTAGGTATCGTGGCGATAGAGTTCTAATTCTTCTTAAAACGCGATATCGCATCTCATTTCTATGTTTCATGGTAAGATATTATATAATTTGCGAAGTGTTATGTATTCCTCGTCTACATTTCAAATGAATGTAAATGCGACACTTCCTCGCTAGGAAATAGCGTTTGCAGATGTCTACGTGTCGTAGCAATAGATTTCTAATGCTTCTTAAAACGCGATATCGCATCTCATTTCTATGTTTCATGGTAAGATATAATATGGTTTGAGAAGTGTTATGTATTCCTCGCCTACACTTCAAATGAATGTGAATGCGACACTTCCTCGCTAGGAAATAGCGTTTGCAGATGTCTACGTATCGTAGCAATAGTGTTCCTATGATTCTTAAAACGCGATACCGTATCTCATTTCTATGTTTCATGGTAAGATATAATATGATTTGCGAAGTGTTATGTATTCCTCGTCTACACTTCAAATGAATGTAAATGCGACACTTCCTCGCTAGGACATAGCGTTTGCAGATGTCTACGTATCGTAGCAACAGGTTTCTAATGCTTCTTAAAACGCGATATCGCATCTCATTTCTATGTTTCATGGTAAGATATAATATGATTTGCGAAGTGTTATGTATTCCTCGTCTACACTTCAAATGAATGTAAATGCGACACTTCTTTGCAAGGAAATAGCGTTTGCAGACGTCTACCTATCGTAGCAATAGAGTTCTGATGCTTCTTAAAACGCGATATCGCATCTCATTTCTATGTTTCATGGTATGATATAATATGATGTGCGAAGTGTTATGTATTCCTCGTCTACACTTCAAATGAATGTAAATGCGACACTTCCTTGCAAGGAAACAGCGTTTGCAGATTTCTACGTATCGTAGCAATAGAGTTCTTATGATTCTTAAAACGCGAAATCGCATCTCATCTCTATGTTTCATGGTAGGATATAATATGATTTGCGAAGTGTTATGTATTCCTCGTCTACACTTCATATGAATGTTAATGCGACACTTGCTTGCAAGGAAATAGCGTTTGCAGATGTTTACGTGTCGTAGCAATAGATTTCTAATGCTTCTTAAAACGCGATATCGCATCTCATTTCTATGTTTCATGGTAAGATATAATATGGTTTGAGAAGTGTTATGTATTCCTCGCCTACACTTCAAATGAATGTGAATGCGACACTTCCTCGCTAGGAAATAGCGTTTGCAGATGTCTACGTATCGTAGCAATAGATTTCTAATGCTTCTTAAAACGCGATATCGCATCTCATTTCTATGTTTCATGGTAAGATATTATATAATTTGCGAAGTGTTATGTATTCCTCGTCTACACTTCAAATGAATGTAAATGCGACACTTCCTTGCTAGGAAATAGCGTCTGCAGATATCTAGGTATCATAGCGATAGAGTTCTAATGCTTCTTAAAACGCGATATCGCATCTCATTTCTATGTTTCATGGTAAGATATTATATAATTTGCGAAGTGTTATGTATTCCTCGTCTACACTTCAAATGAATGTAAATGCGACACTTCCTTGCTAGGAAATAGCGTCTGCAGATGTCTAGGTATCGTAGCGATAGAGTTCTAATGCTTCTTAAAACGCGATATCGCATCTCATTTCAATGTTTCATGGTAAGATATAGTATGATTAGCAAAGTGTTATGTATTCCTCGTCTACACTTCAAATGAATGTAAATGCGACACTTCCTTGCAAGGAAATAGCGTCTGCAGATGTCTAGGTATCGTGGCGATAGAGTTCTAATGCTTCTTAAAACGCGATATCGCATCTCATTTCTATGTTTCATGGTAAGATATTATATAATTTGCGAAGTGTTATGTATTCCTCGTCTACATTTCAAATGAATGTAAATGCGACACTTCCTTGCTAGGAAATAGCGTCTGCAGATGTCTAGGTATCGTAGCGATAGGGTTCTAATGCTTCTTAAAACGCGATATCGCATCTCATTTCTATGTTTCATGGTAAGATATAATATGATTTGCGAAGTGTTATGTATTCCTCGTCTACACTTCAAATGAATGTAAATGCGACACTTCCTTGCAAAGAAATAGCGTCTGCAGATGTCTAGGTATCGTAGCGATAGAGTTCTAATGCTTCTCAAAACACAATATCGCATCTCATTTCTATGTTTCATGGTAAGATATAATATGATTTGCGAAGTGTTATGTATTCCTCGTCTACACTTCAAATGAATGTGAATGCGACACTTCCTCGCTAGGAAATAGCGTTTGCAGATGTCTACGTGTCGTAGCAATAGATTTCTAATGCTTCTTAAAACGCGATATCGCATCACATTTCTATGTTTCATGGTAAGATATAATATGGTTTGAGAAGTGTTATGTATTCCTCGTCTACACTTCAAATGAATGTAAATGCGACACTTCTTTGCAAGGAAACAGCGTTTGCAGATGTCTACCTATCGTAGCAATAGAGTTCTAATGCTTCTTAAAACGCGATATCGCATCTCATTTCTATGTTTCATGGTAAGATATAATATGATTTGCGAAGTGTTATGTATTCCTCGTCTACACTTCAAATGAATGTAAATGCGACACTTCCTTGCAAGGAAATAGCGTCTGCAGATGTCTACGTATCGTAGCAAGAGAGTTCTTATGATTCTTAAAACGCGATATCGCATCTCATTTCTATGTTTCATGGTATGATATAATATGATGTGCCAAGTGTTATGTATTCCTCGTCTACACTTCAAATGAATGTAAATGCGACACTTCCTCGCTAGGAAATAGCGTTTGCAGTTGTCTACGTATCGTGGCAATAGAGTTCTTATGATTCTTAAAACGCGATATCCCATCTCATTTCTATGTTTCATGGTAAGATATAATATGATTTGCGAAGTGTTATGTATTCCTCGTCTACACTTCAAATGAATTTAAATGCGACACTTCCACGCTAGGAAATAGCGTTTGCAGATGTCTACGTATCGTAGCAATAGATTTCTAATGCTTCTTAAAACGCGACATCGCATCTCATTTCTATGTTTCATGGAAAGATATAATATGATTCGCGAAGTGTTATGTATTCCTCGTCTACACTTCAAATGAATTTAAATGCGACACTTCCTTGCTAGGAAATAGCGTCTGCAAATGTCTATGTATCGTAGCAATAGAGTTCTAATGCTTCTTAAAACGCGATATCGCATCTCATTCCTATGTTTCATGGTATGATATAATATGATGTGCGAAGTGTTATGTATTCCTTGTCTACACTTCAAATGAATGTAAATGCGACACTTCCTTGCAAGGAAACAGCGTTTGCAGATTTCTACGTATCGTAGCAATAGAGTTCTTATGATTCTTAAAACGCAAAATCGCATCTCATTTCTATGTTTCATGGTAGGATATAATATGATTTGCGAAGTGTTATGTATTCCTCGTCTACACTTCATATGAATGTTAATGCGACACTTCCTTGCAAGGAAATAGCGTTTGCAGATGTTTACGTGTCGTAGCAATGGATTTCTAATGCTTCTTAAAACGCGATATCGCATCTCATTTCTATGTTTCATGGTAAGATATAATATGGTTTGAGAAGTGTTATGTATTCCTCGCCTACACTTCAAATGAATGTGAATGCGACACTTCCTCGCTAGGAAATAGCGTTTGCAGATGTCTACGTATCGTAGCAATAGTGTTCCTATGATTCTTAAAACGCGATACCGTATCTCATTTCTATGTTTCATGGTAAGATATAATATGATTTGCGAAGTGTTATGTATTCCTCGTCTACACTTCAAATGAATGTAAATGCGACACTTCCTCGCTAGGACATAGCGTTTGCAGATGTCTACGTATCGTAGCAATAGATTTCTAATGCATCTTAAAACGCGATATCGCATCTCATTTCCATGTTTCATGGTAAGATATAATATGATTTGCGAAGTGTTATGTATTCCTCGTCTACACTTCAAATGAATGTAAATGCGACACTTCCTTGCAAGGAAATAGCGTCTGCAGATGTCTACGTATCGTAGCAAGAGAGTTCTTATGATTCTTAAAACGCGATATCGCATCTCATTTCTATGTTTCATGGTATGATATAATATGATGTGCCAAGTGTTATGTATTCCTCGTCTACACTTCAAATGAATGTAAATGCGACACTTCCTCGCTAGGAAATAGCGTTTGCAGTTGTCTACGTATCGTGGCAATAGAGTTCTTATGATTCTTAAAACGCGATATCCCATCTCATTTCTATGTTTCATGGTAAGATATAATATGATTTGCGAAGTGTTATGTATTCCTCGTCTACACTTCAAATGAATTTAAATGCGACACTTCCTTGCAAGGAAATAGCGTTTGCAGATGTCTACGTATCGTAGCAATAGAGTTCAAATGCTTCTTAAAACGAGATATTGCATCTCATATCTATGTTTCATGATAAGATATAATACACATTGCGAAGTGTTATGCATTCCTCGTCTACGATTCAAATGAATGTAAATGCGACACTTCCTTGCAAGGAAATAGCGTTTGCAGATGTCTACGTGTCGTAGCAATAGATTTGTAATGCTTCTTAAAACGCTATATCGCATCTCATTTCTATGTTTCATGGTAAGATATAACATGATTTGCGAAGTGTTATGTATTCCTCGTCTACACTTCAAATGAATGTAAATGCGACACTACCTTCCAAGGAAATAGCGTTTGCAGTTGTCTACGTATCGTAGCAATAGAGTTCTTATGATTCTTAAAACGCGATATCGCATCTCATTTCTATGTTTCATGGTATGATATATTATGATGTGCGAAGTGTTATGTATTCCCCGTCTACACTTCAAATGAATGTAAATGCGACACTTCCACGCTAGGAAATAGCGTTTGCAGATGTCTACGTATCGTAGCAATAGATTTCTAATGCTTCTTAAAACGCGACATCGCATCTCATTTCTATGTTTCATGGAAAGATATAATATGATTTGCGAAGTGTTATGTATTCCTCGTCTACACTTCAAATGAATTTAATTGCGACACTTCCTTGCTAGGAAATAGCGTCTGCAAATGTCTACGTATCGTAGCAAGAGAGTTCTTATGATTCTTAAAACGCGATATCGCATCTCATTTCTATGTTTCATGGTATGATATAATATGATGTGCCAAGTGTTATGTATTCCTCGTCTACACTTCAAATGAATGTAAATGCGACACTTCCTCGCTAGGAAATAGCGTTTGCAGTTGTCTACGTATCGTGGCAATAGAGTTCTTATGATTCTTAAAACGCGATATCCCATCTCATTTCTATGTTTCATGCTAAGATATAATATGATTTGCGAAGTGTTATGTATTCCTCGTCTACACTTCAAATGAATTTAAATGCGACACTTCCACGCTAGGAAATAGCGTTTGCAGATGTCTACGTATCGTAGCAATAGATTTCTAATGCTTCTTAAAACGCGACATCGCATCTCATTTCTATGTTTCATGGAAAGATATAATATGATTCGCGAAGTGTTATGTATTCCTCGTCTACACTTCAAATGAATTTAAATGCGACACTTCCTTGCTAGGAAATAGCGTCTGCAAATGTCTATGTATCGTAGCAATAGAGTTCTAATGCTTCTTAAAACGCGATATCGCATCTCATTCCTATGTTTCATGGTATGATATAATATGATGTGCGAAGTGTTATGTATTCCTTGTCTACACTTCAAATGAATGTAAATGCGACACTTCCTTGCAAGGAAACAGCGTTTGCAGATTTCTACGTATCGTAGCAATAGAGTTCTTATGATTCTTAAAACGCAAAATCGCATCTCATTTCTATGTTTCATGGTAGGATATAATATGATTTGCGAAGTGTTATGTATTCCTCGTCTACACTTCATATGAATGTTAATGCGACACTTCCTTGCAAGGAAATAGCGTTTGCAGATGTTTACGTGTCGTAGCAATAGATTTCTAATGCTTCTTAAAACGCGATATCGCATCTCATTTCTATGTTTCATGGTAAGATATAATATGGTTTGAGAAGTGTTATGTATTCCTCGCCTACACTTCAAATGAATGTGAATGCGACACTTCCTCGCTAGGAAATAGCGTTTGCAGATGTCTACGTATCGTAGCAATAGTGTTCCTATGATTCTTAAAACGCGATACCGTATCTCATTTCTATGTTTCATGGTAAGATATAATATGATTTGCGAAGTGTTATGTATTCCTCGTCTACACTTCAAATGAATGTAAATGCGACACTTCCTCGCTAGGACATAGCGTTTGCAGATGTCTACGTATCGTAGCAATAGATTTCTAATGCATCTTAAAACGCGATATCGCATCTCATTTCTATGTTTCATGGTAAGATATAATATGATTTGCGAAGTGTTATGTATTCCTCGTCTACACTTCAAATGAATGTAAATGCGACACTTCTTTGCAAGGAAACAGCGTTTGCAGATGTCTACCTATCGTAGCAATAGAGTTCTAATGCTTCTTAAAACGCGATATCGCATCTCATTTCTATGTTTCATGGTAAGATATAATATGATTTGCGAAGTGTTATGTATTCCTCGTCTACACTTCAAATGAATGTAAATGCGACACTTCCTTGCAAGGAAATAGCGTCTGCAGATGTCTACGTATCGTAGCAAGAGAGTTCTTATGATTCTTAAAACGCGATATCGCATCTCATTTCTATGTTTCATGGTATGATATAATATGATGTGCCAAGTGTTATGTATTCCTCGTCTACACTTCAAATGAATGTAAATGCGACACTTCCTCGCTAGGAAATAGCGTTTGCAGTTGTCTACGTATCGTGGCAATAGAGTTCTTATGATTCTTAAAACGCGATATCCCATCTCATTTCTATGTTTCATGGTAAGATATAATATGATTTGCGAAGTGTTATGTATTCCTCGTCTACACTTCAAATGAATTTAAATGCGACACTTCCTTGCAAGGAAATAGCGTTTGCAGATGTCTACGTATCGTAGCAATAGAGTTCAAATGCTTCTTAAAACGAGATATTGCATCTCATATCTATGTTTCATGATAAGATATAATACACATTGCGAAGTGTTATGCATTCCTCGTCTACGATTCAAATGAATGTAAATGCGACACTTCCTTGCAAGGAAATAGCGTTTGCAGATGTCTACGTGTCGTAGCAATAGATTTGTAATGCTTCTTAAAACGCTATATCGCATCTCATTTCTATGTTTCATGGTAAGATATAACACGATTTGCGAAGTGTTATGTATTCCTCGTCTACACTTCAAATGAATGTAAATGCGACACTACCTTCCAAGGAAATAGCGTTTGCAGTTGTCTACGTATCGTAGCAATAGAGTTCTTATGATTCTTAAAACGCGATATCGCATCTCATTTCTATGTTTCATGGTATGATATATTATGATGTGCGAAGTGTTATGTATTCCCCGTCTACACTTCAAATGAATGTAAATGCGACACTTCCACGCTAGGAAATAGCGTTTGCAGATGTCTACGTATCGTAGCAATAGATTTCTAATGCTTCTTAAAACGCGACATCGCATCTCATTTCTATGTTTCATGGAAAGATATAATATGATTTGCGAAGTGTTATGTATTCCTCGTCTACACTTCAAATGAATTTAATTGCGACACTTCCTTGCTAGGAAATAGCGTCTGCAAATGTCTATGTATCGTAGCGATAGAGTTCTAATGCTCCTTAAAACGCGATATCGCATCTCATTTCAATGTTTCATGGTAAGATATAATATGATTTGCGAAGTGTTATGTATTCCTCGTCTACACTTCAAATGAATGTAAATGCGACGCTTCCTTGCAAGGAAATAGCGTTTGCAGATGTCTACCTATCGTAGCAATAGAGTTCTAATGCTTCTTAAAACGCGATATCGCATCTCATTTCTATGTTTCATGGTATGATATAATATGATGTGCGAAGTGTTATGTATTCGTCGTCTACACTTCAAATGAATGTAAATGCGACACTTCCTCGCAAAGAAATAGCGTTTGCAGACGTCTACGTATCGTAGCAATAGATTCATAATGCTTCTTAAAACGCGATATCGCATCTCATTTCTACTTTTCATGGTAAGATATAACATGATTTGCGAAGTGTCATGTATTCCTCGTCTACACTTCAAAAGAATGTAAATGCGGCACTTCCTTGCTAGGAAATAGCGTCTGCAGATGCCTAGGTATCGTAGCAATAGAGTTCAAATGCTTCTTAAAACGAGATATAGCATCTCATATCTATGTTTCATGATAAGATATAATATTCATTGCGAAGTGTTATGCTTTCCTCGTATACGATTCAAATGAATGTAAATGCGACACTTCCTTCCAAGGAAATAGCGTTTGCAGTTGTCTACGTATCGTAGCAATAGAGTTCTTATGATTCTTAAAACACGATATCGCATCTCATTTCTATGTTTCATGGTAAGATATAATATGATTTGCGAAGTGTTATGTATTCGTCGTCTACACTTCAAATGAATGTAAATGCGACACATGCTTTCAAAGAAATAGCGTTTGCAGATGACTACGTATCGTAGCAATAGGTTTCTAATGCTTCTTAAAACGCGATATCGCATCTCATTTCTGTGTTTCATGGTAAGATATAATATGATTTGCGAAGTGTTATGTATTCCTCGTCTACACTTCAAATGAATGTAAATGCGACACTTCCTTGCAAGGAAATAGCGTTTGCAGATTTCTACGTATCGTAGCAATAGAGTTCTTATGATACTTAAAACGCGATATCGCATCTCATTTCTATGTTTCATGGTAGGATATAATATGATTTGCGAAGTGTTATGTATTCCTCGTCTACACTTCATATGAATGTTAATGCGACACTTCCTTGCAAGGAAAGAGCGTTTGCAGATGTCTACGTATGGTAGCAATATAGTTCTTATGATACTTAAAACGCGATATCGCATCTCATTTCTATGTTTCATGGTAAGATATAATATGATTTGAGAAGTGTTATCTACTCCTCGTCTACACTTCAAATGAATGTAAATGCGACACTTCCTTGAAAGGAAATAGCGTCTGCAGATGTCTAGGTATCGTAGCGATAGATTTCTAATGCTTCTCAAAACACAATATCGCATCTCATTTCTATGTTTCATGGTAAGATATAATATGATTTGCGAAGTGTTATGTATTCCTCGTCTACACTTCAAATGAAAGTAAATGCGACACTTCCTTGCAAGGAAATAGCGATTGCAGATGTCTACGTATCGTAGCAATAGAGTTCATATGATTCTTAAAACGCGATATCGCATCTCATATTTATGTTTCATGATAAGATATAATATTCATTGCGAAGTGTTATGCATTCCTCGTATACGATTCAAATGAATGTAAATGCGACACTTCCTTACAAGGAAATAGCGTCTGCAGATGTCTAGGTATCGTGGCGATAGAGTTCTAATGCTTCTTAAAACGCGATATCGCATCTCATTTCTATGTTTCATGGTAAGATATAATATGATTTGCGAAGTGTTATGTATTCCTCGTCTACACTTCATATGAATGTAAATGTGACACTCCCTTGCAAGGAAGTAGCGTTTGCAGATGTCTACCTATCGTAGCAATAGAGTTCTAATGCTTCTTAAAACACGATATCGCATCTCATTTCTATGTTTCATGGTAAGATATAATATGATTTGCGATGTGTTATGTATTCGTCGTCTACACTTCAAATGAATGTAAATGCGACACATGCTTTCAAAGAAATAGCGCTTAAAGATGACTTCGTATCGTAGCAATAGGTTTCTAATGCTACTTAAAACGCGATATCGCATCTCATTTCTATGTTTCATGGTAAGATATAACATGACTTGCGAAGTGTTATGTATTCCTCGTCTACACTTCAAATGAAAGTAAATGCGACACTTCCTTGCAAGGAAATAGCGATTGCAGATGTCTACGTATCGTAGCAATAGAGTTCATATGATTCTTAAAACGCGATATCGCATCTCATATTTATGTTTCATGATAAGATATAATATTCATTGCGAAGTGTTATGCATTCCTCGTATACGATTCAAATGAATGTAAATGCGACACTTCCTTACAAGGAAATAGCGTCTGCAGATGTCTAGGTATCGTGGCGATAGAGTTCTAATGCTTCTTAAAACGCGATATCGCATCTCATTTCTATGTTTCATGGTAAGATATTATATAATTTGCGAAGTGTTATGTATTCCTCGTCTACATTTCAAATGAATGTAAATGCGACACTTCCTCGCTAGGAAATAGCGTTTGCAGATGTCTACGTGTCGTAGCAATAGATTTCTAATGCTTCTTAAAACGCGATACCGCATCTCATTTCTATGTTTCATGGTAAGATATAATATGGTTTGAGAAGTGTTATGTATTCCTCGCCTACACTTCAAATGAATGTGAATGCGACACTTCCTCGCTAGGAAATAGCGTTTGCAGATGTCTACGTATCGTAGCAATAGTGTTCCTATGATTCTTAAAACGCGATACCGTATCTCATTTCTATGTTTCATGGTAAGATATAATATGATTTGCGAAGTGTTATGTATTCCTCGTCTACACTTCAAATGAATGTAAATGCGACACTTCCTCGCTAGGACATAGCGTTTGCAGATGTCTACGTATCGTAGCAACAGGTTTCTAATGCTTCTTAAAACGCGATATCGCATCTCATTTCTATGTTTCATGGTAAGATATAATATGATTTGCGAAGTGTTATGTATTCCTCGTCTACACTTCAAATGAATGTAAATGCGACACTTCTTTGCAAGGAAATAGCGTTTGCAGACGTCTACCTATCGTAGCAATAGAGTTCTGATGCTTCTTAAAACGCGATATCGCATCTCTTTTCTATGTTTCATGGTATGATATAATATGATGTGCGAAGTGTTATGTATTCCTCGTCTACACTTCAAATGAATGTAAATGCGACACTTCCTTGCAAGGAAACAGCGTTTGCAGATTTCTACGTATCGTAGCAATAGAGTTCTTATGATTCTTAAAACGCGAAATCGCATCTCATTTCTATGTTTCATGGTAGGATATAATATGATTTGCGAAGTGTTATGTATTCCTCGTCTACACTTCATATGAATGTTAATGCGACACTTGCTTGCAAGGAAATAGCGTTTGCAGATGTTTACGTGTCGTAGCAATAGATTTCTAATGCTTCTTAAAACGCGATATCGCATCTCATTTCTATGTTTCATGGTAAGATATAATATGGTTTGAGAAGTGTTATGTATTCCTCGCCTACACTTCAAATGAATGTGAATGCGACACTTCCTCGCTAGGAAATAGCGTTTGCAGATGTCTACGTATCGTAGCAATAGATTTCTAATGCTTCTTAAAACGCGATATCGCATCTCATTTCTATGTTTCATGGTAAGATATTATATAATTTGCGAAGTGTTATGTATTCCTCGTCTACACTTCAAATGAATGTAAATGCGACACTTCCTTGCTAGGAAATAGCGTCTGCAGATGTCTAGGTATCGTAGCGATAGAGTTCTAATGCTTCTTAAAACGCGATATCGCATCTCATTTCTATGTTTCATGGTAAGATATTATATAATTTGCGAAGTGTTATGTATTCCTCGTCTACACTTCAAATGAATGTAAATGCGACACTTCCTTGCTAGGAAATAGCGTCTGCAGATGTCTAGGTATCGTAGCGATAGAGTTCTAATGCTTCTTAAAACGCGATATCGCATCTCATTTCAATGTTTCATGGTAGGATATAGTATGATTAGCGAAGTGTTATGTATTCCTCGTCTACACTTCAAATGAATGTAAATGCGACACTTCCTTGCAAGGAAATAGCGTCTGCAGATGTCTAGGTATCGTGGCGATAGAGTTCTAATGCTTCTTAAAACGCGATATCGCATCTCATTTCTATGTTTCATGGTAAGATATTATATAATTTGCGAAGTGTTATGTATTCCTCGTCTACATTTCAAATGAATGTAAATGCGACACTTCCTTGCAAGGAAATAGCGTTTGCAGATGTCTGCGTATCGTAGCAATAGAGTTCAAATGCTTCTTAAAACGAGATATTGCATCTCATGTCTATGTTTCATGATAAGATATAATACACATTGCGAAGTGTTATGCATTCCTCGTCTACGATTCAAATGAATGTAAATGCGACACTTCCTTGCAAGGAAATAGCTTTTGCAGGTGTCTACGTGTCGTAGCAATAGATTTGTAATGCTTCTTAAAACGCGATATCGCATCTCATTTCTATGTTTCATGGTAAGATATAACATGATTTGCGAAGTGTTATGTATTCCTCGTCTACACTTCAAATGAATGTAAATGCGACACTACCTTCCAAGGAAATAGCGTTTGCAGTTGTCTACGTATCGTAGCAATAGAGTTCTTATGATTCTTAAAACGCGATATCGCATCTCATTTCTATGTTTCATGGTATGATATATTATGATGTGCGAAGTGTTATGTATTCCCCGTCTACACTTCAAATGAATGTAAATGCGACACTTCCACGCTAGGAAATAGCGTTTGCAGATGTCTACGTATCGTAGCAATAGATTTCTAATGCTTCTTAAAACGCGACATCGCATCTCATTTCTATGTTTCATGGAAAGATATAATATGATTTGCGAAGTGTTATGTATTCCTCGTCTACACTTCAAATGAATTTAAATGCGACACTTCCTTGCTAGGAAATAGCGTCTGCAAATGTCTATGTATCGTAGCGATAGCGTTCTAATGCTTCTTAAAACGCGATATCGCATCTCATTTCAATGTTTCATGGTAAGATATAATATGATTTGCGAAGTGTTATGTATTCCTCGTCTACACTTCAAATGAATGTAAATGCGACACTTCCTTGCAAGGAAATAGCGTTTGCAGATGTCTACCTATCGTAGCAATAGAGTTCTAATGCTTCTTAAAACGCGATATCGCATCTCATTTCTATGTTTCATGGTATGATATAATATGATGTGCGAAGTGTTATGTATTCGTCGTCTACACTTCAAATGAATGTAAATGCGACACTTCCTCGCAAAGAAATAGCGTTTGCAGACGTCTACGTATCGTAGCAATAGATTCATAATGCTTCTTAAAACGCGATATCGCATCTCATTTCTATTTTTCATGGTAAGATATAACATGATTTGCGAAGTGTCATGTATTCCTCGTCTACACTTCAAAAGAATGTAAATGCGGCACTTCCTTGCTAGGAAATAGCGTCTGCAGTTGCCTAGGTATCGTAGTAATAGAGTTCAAATGCTTCTTAAAACGAGATATAGCATCTCATATCTATGTTTCATGATAAGATATAATATTCATTGCGAAGTGTTATGCTTTCCTCGTATACGATTCAAATGAATGTAAATGCGACACTTCCTTCCAAGGAAATAGCGTTTGCAGTTGTCTACGTATCGTAGCAATAGAGTTCTTATGATTCTTAAAACACGATATCGCATCTCATTTCTATGTTTCATGGTAAGATATAATATGATTTGCGAAGTGTTATGTATTCGTCGTCTACACTTCAAATGAATGTAAATGCGACACATGCTTTCAAAGAAATAGCGTTTGCAGATGACTACGTATCGTAGCAATAGGTTTCTAATGCTTCTTAAAACGCGATATCGCATCTCATTTCTGTGTTTCATGGTAAGATATAATATGATTTGCGAAGTGTTATGTATTCCTCGTCTACACTTCAAATGAATGTAAATGCGACACTTCCTTGCAAGGAAATAGCGTCTGCAGATGTTTATCTATCGTAGCAATAGTGTTCTTATGATTCTTAAAACGCGATATCGCATCTCATTTCTATGTTTCATGGTAAGACATAATATGATTTGCGAAGTGTCATGTATTCCTCGTCTACACTTCAAATGAATTTAAATGCGACACTTCCTTGCTGGGAAAAAGCGTCTGCAGATGTCTAGGTATCGTAGCAATAGAGTTCAAATGCTTCTTAAAACGAGATATTGCATCTCATATCTATGTTTCATGATAAGATATAATATTCATTGCGAAGTGTTATGCATTCCTCGTATACGATTCAAATGAATGTAAATGCGACACTTCCTTGCAACGAAGTAGCGTTTGCAGTTGTCTACGTATCGTAGCAATTGAGTTCTTATGATTCTTAAAACGCGATATCGCATTTCATTTCTATGTTTCATGGTAAGATATAATATGATTTGAGAAGTGTTATGTGTTCCTCGTCTACACTTCAAATGAATGTGAATGCGACACTTCCTCGCTAGGAAATAGCGTTTGCAGATGTCTACGTATCGTAGCAATAGTGTTCCTATGATTCTTAAAACGCGATACCGTATCTCATTTCTATGTTTCATGGTAAGATATAATATGATTTGCGAAGTGTTATGTATTCCATGTCTACACTTCAAATGAATGTAAATGCGACACTTCCTCGCTAGGAAATAGCGTTTGCAGATGTCTACGTATCGTGGCAATAGATTTCTAATGCTTCTTAAAACGCGATATCGCATCTCATTTCTATGTTTCATGGTAAGATATTATATAATTTGCGAACTGTTATGTATTCCTCGTCTACACTTCAAATGAATGTAAATGCGACACTTCCTCGCTAGGAAATAGCATCTGCAGATGTCTAGGTATCGTAGCGATAGAGTTCTAATGCTTCTTAAAACGCGATATCGCATCTCATTTCTATGTTTCATGGTAAGATATAATATGATTTGCGAAGTGTCATGTATTCCTCGTCTACACTTCAAATGAATGTAAATGCGACACTTCCTTGCAAGGAAATAGCGTCTGCAGATGTCTACGTATCGTAGCAATAGAGTTCTTATGCTTCTTAAAACGCGATATCGCATCTCATTTCTATGTTTCATGGTAAGATATAATATGATTTGCGAAGTGTTATGTATTCCTCGTCTACACTTCAAATGAATGTAAATGCGACACTTCCTTGCAAGGAAATAGCGTCTGCAGATGTTTATTTATCGTAGCAATAGTGTTCTTATGATTCTTAAAACGCGATATCGCATCCCATTTCTATGTTTCATGGTAAGACATAATATGATTTGCGAAGTGTCATGTATTCCTCGTCTACACTTCAAATGAATTTAAATGCGACACTTCCTTGCTGGGAAAAAGCGTCTGCAGATGTCTAGGTATCGTAGCAATAGAGTTCAAATGCTTCTTAAAACGAGATATTGCATCTCATATCTATGTTTCATGATAAGATATAATATTCATTGCGAAGTGTTATGTATTCCTCGTCTACACTACAAATGAATGTAAATGCGGCACTTCCTTGCAAGGAAATAGCGTTTGCAGATGTCTACGTATCGTAGCAGTAGAATTCTAATGCTTCTTAAAACGCGATATCGCATCTCATTTCTATGTTTCATGGTAAGATATAATATGATTTGCGAAGTGTCAGGTATTCCTCGTCTACACTTCAATTGAATGTAAATGCGCCACTTCCTTGCTAGGAAGTAGCGTCTGCAGATGTCTACGTATCGTAGCAATAGAGTTCTTATGCTTCTTAAAACGCGATATCGCATCTCATTTCTATGTTTCATGGTAAGATATAATATGATTTGCGAAGTGTTATGTATTCCTCGTCTACACTTCAAATGAATGTAAATGCGACACTTCCTTGCAAGGAAATAGCGTCTGCAGATGTTTATTTATCGTAGCAATAGTGTTCTTATGATTCTTAAAACGCGATATCGCATCCCATTTCTATGTTTCATGGTAAGACATAATATGATTTGCGAAGTGTCATGTATTCCTCGTCTACACTTCAAATGAATTTAAATGCGACACTTCCTTGCTGGGAAAAAGCGTCTGCAGATGTCTAGGTATCGTAGCAATAGAGTTCAAATGCTTCTTAAAACGAGATATTGCATCTCATATCTATGTTTCATGATAAGATATAATATTCATTGCGAAGTGTTATGTATTCCTCGTCTACACTACAAATGAATGTAAATGCGGCACTTCCTTGCAAGGAAATAGCGTTTGCAGATGTCTACGTATCGTAGCAGTAGAATTCTAATGCTTCTTAAAACGCGATATCGCATCTCATTTCTATGTTTCATGGTAAGATATAATATGATTTGCGAAGTGTCAGGTATTCCTCGTCTACACTTCAATTGAATGTAAATGCGCCACTTCCTTGCTAGGAAGTAGCGTCTGCAGATGTCTAGGTATCGTAGCAATAGAGTTCAAATGCTTCTTAAAACGAGATATTGCATCTCAAATCTATGTTTCATGATAAGATATAATATTCATTGCGAAGTGTTATGCATTCCTCGTATACGATTCAAATGAACTCAAATCCGACACTCCCTTGCTAGGAAATAGCGTCTGCAGATGTCTAGGTATCGTAGCAATAGAGTTCAAATGCTTCTTAAAACGAGATATTGCATCTCATATCTATGTTTCATGATAAGATATAATATTCATTGCGAAGTGTTATGCATTCCTCGTATACGATTCAAATGAATGTACATGCGACACATCCTTGCAAGGAAATAGCGTTTGCAGATGTCTACGTATCGTAGCAATAGAATTCTAATGCTTCTTAAAACGCGATATCGCATCTCATTTCTATGTTTCATGGTAAGATATAATATGATTTGGGAAGTGATATGTATTCCTCGTCTACACTTCAAATGAATGTAAATGCGACACTTCCTTGCAAGGAAATAGCGTCTGCAGATGTCTACGTATCGTAGCAATAGAGTTCTTACGATTCTTAAAACGCAATATCGCATCTCATTTCTACGTTTCATGGTAAGATATAATATGATTTGCGAAGTGTCATGTATTCCTCGTCTACACTTCAAATGAATTTAAATGCGACACTTCCTTGCTAGGAAATAGCGTCTGCAGATGTCTAGGTATCGTAGCAATAGAGTTCAAATGCTTCTTAAAACGAGATATTGCATCTCATATCTATGTTTCATGATAAGATATAATATTCATTGCGAAGTGTTATGTATTCCTCGACTACACTTCAAGTGAATGTAAATGCGACACTTCCTTGCAAGGAAATAGCGTCTGCAGATGTCTAGGTATCGTAGCGATCGAGTTCTAATGCTTCCTAAAATGAGATATCGCATCTCATTTCTATGTTTCATGGTAAGATATAATATTCATTGCGAAGTGTTATGTATTCCTCGTCTACACTACAAATGAATGTAAATGCGGCACTTCCTTGCAAGGAAATAGCGTTTGCAGATGTCTACGTATCGTAGCAATAGAATTCTAATGCTTCTTAAAACGCGATATCGCATCTCATTTCTATGTTTCATGGTAAGATATAATATGATTTGCGAAGTGTCATGTATTCCTCGTCTACACTTCAAATGAATTTAAATGCGACACTTCCTTGCTAGGAAATAGCGTCTGCAGATGTCTAGGTATCGTAGCAATAGAGTTCAAATGCTTCTTAAAACGAGATATTGCATCTCATATCTATGTTTCATGATAAGATATAATATTTATTGCGAAGTGTTATGCATTCCTCGTATACGATTCAAATGAATGTAAATGCGACACTTCCTTGCAACGAAATAGCGTTTGCAGTTGTCTACGTATCGTAGCAATAGAGTTCTTATGATTCTTAAAACGCGATATCGCATTTCATTTCTATGTTTCATGGTAAGATATAATATGATTTGAGAAGTGTTATGTATTCCTCGTCTACACTTCAAATGAATGTGAATGCGACACTTCCTCGCTAGGAAATAGCGTTTGCAGATGTCTACGTATCGTAGCAATAGTGTTCCTATGATTCTTAAAACACGATACCGTATCTCATTTCTATGTTTCATGGTAAGATATAATATGATTTGCGAAGTGTTATGTATTCCTCGTCTACACTTCAAATGAATGTAAATGCGACACTTCCTCGCAAAGAAATAGCGTTTGCTGACGTCTACGTATCGTAGCAATAGATTCATAATGCTTCTTAAAACGCGATATCGCATCTCATTTCTATTTTTCATGGTAGGATATAACATGATTTGCGAAGTGTCATGTATTCCTCGTCTACACTTCAAAAGAATGTAAATGCGGCACTTCCTTGCTAGGAAATAGCGTCTGCAGATGCCTAGGTATCGTAGCAATAGAGTTCAAATGCTTCTTAAAACGAGATATAGCATCTCATATCTATGTTTCATGATAAGATGTAATATTCATTGCGAAGTGTTATGCTTTCCCCGTATACGATTCAAATGAATGTAAATGCGACACTTCCTTGCTAGGAAATAGCGTCTGCAGATGTCTAGGTATCGTAGCAATAGAGTTCAAATGCTTCTTAAAACTAGATATTGCATCTCATATCTATTTTTCATGATAAGATATAATATTCATTGCGATGTGTTATGCTTTCCTCGTATACGATCCAAATGAATGTAAGTGCGACACTTCCTTCCAAGGAAATAGCGTTTGCAGTTGTCTACGTATCGTAGCAATAGAGATCTTATGATTCTTAAAACGCGATATCGCATCTCATTTCTATGTTTCATGGTAAGATATAATATGATCTGCGAAGTGTCATGTATTCCTCGTCTACACTTGAAATGAATTTAAATGCGACACTTCCTTGCTAGGAAATAGCGTCTGCAGATGTCTAGGTATCGTAGCAATAGAGTTCAAATGCTTCTTAAAACGAGATATTGCATCTCATATCTATGTTTCATGGTAAGATATAATATGATCTGCGAAGTGTCATGTATTCCTCGTCTACACTTCAAATGAATTTAAATGCGACACTTCCTTGCTAGGAAATAGCGTCTGCAGATGTCTAGGTATCGTAGCAATAGAGTTCAAATGCTTCTTAAAACGAGATATTGCATCTCATATCTATGTTTCACGATAAGATATAATATTCATTGCGAAGTGTTATGCATTCCTCGTATACGATTCAAATGAATGTAAATGCGACACTTCCTTGCAACGAAATAGCGTTTGCAGTTGTCTACGTATCGTAGCAATAGAGTTCTTATGATTCTTAAAACGCGATATCGCATTTCATTTCTATGTTTCATGGTAAGATGTAATATGATTTGAGAAGTGTTATGTATTCCTCGTCTACACTTCAAATGAATGTGAATGCGACACTTCCTCGCTAGGAAATAGCGTTTGCAGATGTCTACTTATCGTAGCAATAGTGTTCCTATGATTCTTAAACCGCGATACCGTATCTCATTTCTATGTTTCATGGTAAGATATAATATGATTTGCGAAGTGTTATGTATTCCTCGTCTACACTTCAAATGAATGTAAATGCGACACTTCCTCGCTAGGAAATAGCGTTTGCAGATGTCAACCTATCGTAGCAATAGAGTTCTAATGCTTCTTAAATCGCAATATCGCATCTCATTTCTATGTTTCATGGTATGATATATTATGATGTGCGAAGTGTTATGTATTCCTCGTCTACACTTCAAATGAATGTAAATGCGACACTTCCTCGCTAGGAAATAGCGTTTGCAGATGTCTACGTATCGTAGCAATAGATTTCTAATGCTTCTTAAAACGCGACATCGCATCTCATTTCTATGTTTCATGGTAAGATATAATATGATTTGCGAAGTGTTATGTATTCCTCGTCTACACTTCAAATGAATTTAAATGCGACACTTCCTTGCTAGGAAATAGCGTCTGCAAATGTCTACGTATCGTAGCAATAGAGTTCTAATGCTTCTTAAAACGCGATATCGCATCTCATTTCTATGTTTCATGGTAAGATATAATATGATTTGTGAAGTGTTATATATTCCTCGTCTAAACTACAAATGAATGTAAATGCGACACTTCCTTGCAAGGAAATAGCGTCTGCAGATGTCTAGGTATCGTAGCGATAGAGTTCTTATGCTTCTTAAAACGCGATATCGCATCTCATTTCTATGTTTCATGGTAAGATATAATATGGTTTGCGAAGTGTTATGTATTCTTCGTCTACACTTCAAATGAATGTAAATGCGACACTTCCTTGCAAGGAAATAGCGTCTGCAGATGTCTACGTATCGTAGCAATAGAGTTCTTATGATTCTTAAAACGCGATATCGCATCTCATTTCTATGTTTCATGGTAAGATATAGTATGATCTGCGAAGTGTTATGTATTCCTCGTCTACACTTCAAATGAATGTAAATGCGACACTTCCTCGCTAGGAAATAGCGTTTGCAGATGTCTACGTATCGTAGCAATAGATTTCTAATGCTTCTTAAAACGCGATATCGCATCTCATTTCTATGTTTCATGGTAAGATATTATATAATTTGCGAAGTGTTATGTATTCCTCGTCTACACTTCAAATGAATGTAAATGCGACACTTCCTTGCTAGGAAATAGCGTCTGCAGATGTCTAGGTATCGTGGCGATAGAGTTCTAATGCTTCTTAAAACGCGATATCGCATCTCATTTCTATGTTTCATGGTAAGATATTATATAATTTGCGAAGTGTTATGTATTCCTCGTCTACATTTCAAATGAATGTAAATGTGACACTTCCTCGCTAGGAAATAGCGTTTGCAGATGTCTACGTGTCGTAGCAATAGATTTCTAATGCTTCTTAAAACGCGATATCGCATCTCATTTCTATGTTTCATGGTAAGATATAATATGGTTTGAGAAGTGTTATGTATTCCTCGCCTACACTTCAAATGAATGTGAATGCGACACTTCCTCGCTAGGAAATAGCGTTTGCAGATGTCTACGTATCGTAGCAATAGTGTTCCTATGATTCTTAAAACGCGATACCGTATCTCATTTCTATGTTTCATGGTAAGATATAATATGATTTGCGAAGTGCTATGTATTCCTCGTCTACACTTCAAATGAATGTAAATGCGACACTTCCTCGCTAGGACATAGCGTTTGCAGATGTCTACGTATCGTAGCAACAGGTTTCTAATGCTTCTTAAAACGCGATATCGCATCTCATTTCTATGTTTCATGGTAAGATATAATATGATTTGCGAAGTGTTATGTATTCCTCGTCTACACTTCAAATGAATGTAAATGCGACACTTCTTTGCAAGGAAATAGCGTTTGCAGACGTCTACCTATCGTAGCAATAGAGTTCTGATGCTTCTTAAAACGCGATATCGCATCTCATTTCTATGTTTCATGGTATGATATAATATGATGTGCGAAGTGTTATGTATTCCTCGTCTACACTTCAAATGAATGTAAATGCGA
>NW_027490814.1:0-45882 GCF_050948175.1 Xylocopa sonorina | reverse complement strand
GGTATACATGACACTTCGCAATGAATATTATATCTATCAAGAAACACAGAAATGAGATGCGATACCGCGTTTTAAGAAGCATTGGAACCCCATTGCCCCGATACGTACACATCTGCAAACGCTAAATCTTACCAAGGTAGTGTCGCGATTACATACATTGGAAGTGAATACAAGGTATACATGACACTTCGCAATGAATATTATATGTTATCACGAATCATAGAAATGAGATGCGATATCGCGTTTTAAGAAGCTTTAGAACCCTACTGCCTCGATGCGGAGACATCTGCATACGCCATTTCCAAGCATGGAAGTGTCGCATTTACATTCTTTTAACGGGACTACGAGATATACATGACACTTCGCAATGAATATTATATCTTATCATGAAACATATATGTGTGATGCGATATCGCATTTTAGGAAGCATTAGAACTCTATTGCTACGATACGTAGACATCTGCAAACGCTATTTCCTAGCATCTATGTGTCGCATTTACATTCTTTTGAAGTGAACACGAGGTATACATGACCCTTCGCAATGAACATTATATCTTATCATGAAACATAGAAGTGAGATGCGAAATCGCGTTTTAAGAAGCATTAGAACTCTATTGCTACGATACGTACACATCTGCAGACAATATTTCCTAGCAAGGAAGTGTCGCATTTACATTCTTTTGATGTGAAGACGAGGTATGCATGACCCTTCGCAATGAATATTATATCTTATCATGAAACATAGAAGTGAGATGCGATATCGCGTTTTAGGAAGCATTAGAACACTATTGCTACGATACGTAGACACCTGCAAACGCTATTTCCTAGAATGTAAGTGTCGCCTTTACATTCTTTTGAAGTGAATACGAGGTATACATGACACTTCGCAATGAATATTATATCTTATCATGAAACATAGGAGTGAGATGCGATATCGCGTTTTAGGAAGGATCAGAACTATATTGCTACGATACGTAGACATATGCAAACGCTATTTCCTACCACGGAAGTGTCGCACTTACATGCTTTTGAAGTGAATACGAGGTATACATGACACTTCGCAATAAATATTACATCTTAGCATGAAACATAGAAGTGAGATGCGATATCGCGTTTTAAGAAGCATTAGAACTCTATTGTTACGATACGTAGATATCTGCAAAAGCTATTTCCTAGCATGGATGTGTCTCATTTACATTCTTTTGAAGTGTATTCGAGGTATACATAACACTCCAAAATGAATATTATATCTTATCACGAATCATAGAAATGAGATGCGACATCTCGTTTTAAGGAGCATTAGGACTCTGTTGCTACGATACGTAGACATCTGCAAACAATATTTCCTAGCAAGGAAGTGCCGCACTTACATTCATTTGAAGTGAGTACGAGGTATACATGACACTTCGCAGTGAATATTATATCTTATCATGAAACATAGAAGTGAGATGCGATATCGCGTTTTAGGAAGCATTAGAACTCTATTGCTACGATACGTAGACATCTGCAAACCCTATTTCCTAGCATGGAAGTGTTGCATTTACATTCTTTTGAAGTGAGTACGAGATATACATGACACTTCGCAATAAATATTATATCTTAGCATGAAACATAGAAGTGAGATGCGATATCGCGTTCTAAGAAGCATTAGAACCCTATTGCTACGATACGTAGACATCTGCAAACGCTATTTCCTTGCATGGAAGTGTCGCATTTACATTCTTTTGAAGTGAGTACGAGGTATACATGATACTCCGCAATGAATATTATATCTTATCATGAAACATAGAAGTGAGATGCGATATCGCGTTTTAGGAAGCATTAGAACACTATTGCTACGATACGTAGACACCTGCAAACGCTATTTCCTAGAATGTAAGTGTCGCCTTTACATTCTTTTGAAGTGAATACGAGGTATACATGACACTTCGCAATGAATATTATATCTTATCATGAAACATAGGAGTGAGATGCGATATCGCGTTTTAGGAAGGATCAGAACTATATTGCTACGATACGTAGACATATGCAAACGCTATTTCCTACCACGGAAGTGTCGCACTTACATGCTTTTGAAGTGAATACGAGGTATACATGACACTTCGCAATAAATATTACATCTTAGCATGAAACATAGAAGTGAGATGCGATATCGCGTTTTAAGAAGCATTAGAACTCTATTGTTACGATACGTAGATATCTGCAAAAGCTATTTCCTAGCATGGATGTGTCTCATTTACATTCTTTTGAAGTGTATTCGAGGTATACATAACACTCCAAAATGAATATTATATCTTATCACGAATCATAGAAATGAGATGCGACATCTCGTTTTAAGGAGCATTAGAACTCTATTGCTACGATTCGTAGACATCTGCAAAAGCTATTTCCTAGCATGGAAGTGTCGCATTTACATTCTTTTGAAATGAATACGAGGTATACGTGACACTTCGCAATGAATATTATATCTTATCATGAAACATCGAAGTGAGATGCGATATCGCGTTTTAGGAAGCATTAGAACCCTATTGCTACGATACATAGACATCTGCATACGCTATTTCCTAGCATGGAAGTGTCGCATTTACATTCTTTTGAAGTGAGTACGAGATATACATGACACTTCGCAATAAATATTATATCTTAGCATGAAACATAGATGTGAGATGCGATATCGCGTTTTAGGAAGCATTAGAACTATATTGCTACGATACGTTGACATCTGCAAACGCTATTTCCTAGCATGGAAGTGTCGCATTTACATTCTTTTGAAGTGAATACGAGGTATACATGACAATTCGCAATGAATATTATATCTTATCATGAAACATAGAGGTCAGATGCGATATCGCGTTTTAAGAAGCACTAGAACTCTATGGCTACGATACGTAGACATCTGCAAACGCTATTTCCTAGCATGGAAGTGTCGCATTTACATTCTTTTGAAGTGAGTACGAGATATACATGACACTTCGCAATGAATATTATATCTTATCATGAAACATAGAAGTTAGATGCGATATCGCGTTTTTAGGAAGCATTAGATGTCTATTGCTACGATACTTAAACATCTGCAAACAATATTTCCTAGCAAGGAAGTGTCGCATTTACATTCCTTTGAAGTGAATACGAGGTATACATAACACTCCAAAATGAATATTCTATCTTATGACGAAACATACAAATGAAATGCGACATCACGTTTTATGACGCATTAGAACACTATTGCTGCGATACGTAGACACCTGCAAACGCTATTTCCTAGCATGTAAGTGTCGCATTTACATTCTTTAGAAGTGAATACGAGGTATACATGACACTTCGCAATGAATATTATACCTTATCATGAAACATAGATGTGAGATGAGAAATCGCGTTTTAAGAAGCATTAGAAGTCTATTGCTACGATACGTAAACATCTGCAAACAATATTTCCTAGCAAGGAAGTGTCGCATTTACATTCCTTTGAAGTGAATACGAGGTATACATAACACTCCAAAATGAATATTATATCTTATCACGAAACATAGAAATGAAATGCGACAACTCGTTTTAGGAAGCATTAGAACTCTATTGCTACGATACGTAGACATCTGCAAACGCTATTTCCTAGCATGGAAGTGTCGCATTTACATTCTTTTGAAGTGAATACGAGATATACATGACACTTCGCAAAGAATATTATATCTTACCATGAAACATAGGAATGAGGTGCTATATCGCGTTTTGAGAAGCACTAGAACTCTATTGCTAATATACGTAGACATCTGCAAACGCTATTTCCTAGTATGGAAGTGTCGCATTTACATTCTCTCGAAGTGAATACGAGGTATACATAACACTCCAAAATGAATATTATATCTTATCATGAAACATAGAAGTGAAATGCGATATCTCGTTTTAAGAAGCATTAGAACTCTATTGCTACGATACGTAAACATCTGCAACCGCTATTTCCTAGCATGGAAGCGACGCGTTTACATTCCTTTGAAGTGAATACGAGATATACATGACACTTCGCAATGAATATTATATCCTATCATGAAACATAGATGTGAGATGCGATATCGCGTTTTAGGAAGCATTAGAACTCTATTGCTACGATCCGTAGACACCTGCAAACGCTATTTCCTAGCATGCAAGTGTCGCATTTACATTCTTTAGAAGTGAGTACGAGGTATACATGACACTTCGCAATGAATATTATACCTTATCATGAAACATAGATGTGAGATGCGAAATCGCGTTTTAAGAAGCATTAGAAGTCTATTGCTACGATACGTAAACATCTGCAAACAATATTTCCTAGCAAGGAAGTGTCGCACTTACATTCCTTTGAAGTGAATACGAGGTATACATAACACTCCAAAATGAATATTATATCTTATCACGAAACATAGAAATGAAATGCGACAACTCGTTTTAGGAAGCATTAGAACTCTATTGCTACGATACGTAGACATCTGCAAACGCTATTTCCTAGCATGGAAGTGTCGCATTTACATTCTTTTGAAGTGAATACGAGATATACATGACACTTCGCAAAGAATATTATATCTTATCATGAAACATAGGAATGAGGTGCTATATCGCGTTTTGAGAAGCACTAGAACTCTATTGCTAATATACGTAGACATCTGCAAACGCTATTTCCTAGTATGGAAGTGTCGCATTTACATTCTCTCGAAGTGAATACGAGGTATACATAACACTCCAAAATGAATATTATATCATATCACGAAACATAGGAATGAAATGCGGCATCTCGTTTTAAGAAGCATTAGAACTCTATTGCTACGATACGTAGACATCTGCAAACGCTATATCCTAGCATGGAAGTGTCGCATTTACATTCTTTGAAGTGAATACGAGGTATACATGACATTCTACAATGAATATTATACCTTAGCACGAAACATAGAAATGAAATGCGACATCTCGTTTTAAGAAGCATTAGAACACTATTGCTGCGATACGTAGACATCTGCAAACGCTATATCCTAGCATGGAAGTGTCACATTTACATTCTTTTGAAGTGAATACGAGTTATACATAACACTCCAAAATGAATATTATATCTTATCACGAAACATACAAATGAAATGCGACATCACGTTCTAAGTAGCATTACAACACTATTGCTACGATACGTAGACACCTGCAAACGCTATTTCCTAGCATTTAAGTGTCGCATTTACATTCTTTTGAAGTGAATACGAGGTATACATGACACTTCGCAATGAATATTATATCTTATCATGAAACATAGAAGTTAGATGCGATATCGCGTTTTAGGAAGCATTAGAAGTCTATTGCTACGATACTTAAACATCTGCAAACAATATTTCCTAGCAAGGAAGTGTCGCATTTACATTCCTTTGAAGTGAATACGAGGTATACATAACACTCCAAAATGAATATTATATCTTATGACGAAACATAGGAATGAGGTGCTATATCGCGTTTTGAGAAACATTAGAACTCTGTTGCTAATATACGTAGACATCTGCAAACGCTATATCCTAACATGGAAGTGTCGCATTTACATTCTTTTGAAGTGAATACGAGGTATACATAACACTCCAAAATGAATATTATATTTTATCACGAAACATAGAAATGAAATGCGACATCGCGTTTTAAGAAGCATTAGAACTCTATTGCTACGATACGTAGACATCTGCAAACGCTATTTCCTAGCATGGAAGTGTCACATTTACATTCTTTTGAAGTGTGTACGAGGTATACATAACACTCCAAAATGAATATTATATCATATCACGAAACATAGAAATGGAATGCGACATCACGTTTTAAGAAGCATTAGAATTCTATTGCTACGATACGTAGACATCTGCAAACGCTATTTCCTAGCATTTAAGTGTAGCATTTACATTCTTTTGAAGTGAATACGAGGCATACATGACCCTTCGCAATGAATATTATATCTTATCATGAAACATAGAAGTGAGATGCGATATCGCGTATTAGGAAGCATTACAAATCTATTGCTACGATACGTAGACACCTGCAAACGCTATTTCCTAGCATGTAAGTGTCGCATTTACATTCTTTAGAAGTGAATACGAGGTATACATGACACTTCGCAATGAATATTATACCTTATCATGAAACATAGATGTGAGATGCGAAATCGCGTTTTAAGAAGCATTAGAACTCTATTGCTCTGATACGTAGACATCTGCAAGCGCTATTTCCTAGCATGGAAGTGTCACATTTACATTCTTTTGAAGTGAATACGATGTATACATAACACTCCAAAATGAATATTATATCTTATCACGAAACATAGAAATGAAATGCCACATCTCGTTTTAAGAAGCATTAGAACTCTATTGCTACGGTACGTAGACATCTGCAAACGCTATTTCCTAGCATGTAGGTGTCGCACTTACATACTTTTGAAGTGAATACGAGGTTTACATGACACTTCGCAATGAATATTATATCTTATCATGAAACATAGAAGTTAGATGCGATATCGCGTTTTAGGAAGCATTGGAAGTCTATTGCTACGATACTTAAACATCTGCAAACAATTTTTCCTAGCAAGGAAGTGTCGCATTTACATTCCTTTGAAGTGAATACGAGGTATACATAACACTCCAAAATGAATATTCTATCTTATGACGAAACATACAAATGAAATGCGACATCACGTTTTATGACTCATTAGAACACTATTGCTGCGATACGTAGACATCTGCAAACGCTATTTCCTAGCATGGAAGTGTCACATTTACATTCTTCTGTAGTGAATACGAGGTATACATAACACTCCAAAATGAATATTATATCTTATGACGAAACATAGGAATGAGGTGCTATATCGCGTTTTGAGAAACATTAGAACTCTATTGCTAATATACGTAGACATCTGCAAACGCTATATCCTAACATGGATGTGTCGCATTTATATTCTTTTGAAGTGAATACGAGGTATACATAACACTCCAAAATGAATATTATATCTTATCACGAAACATAGAAATGAAATGCGACATCGCGTTTTAAGAAGCATTAGAACTCTATTGCTACGATACGTAGACATCTGCAAACGCTATTTCCTAGCATTGAAGTGTCACATTTACATTCTTTTGAAGTGTGTACGAGGTATACATAACACTCCAAAATGAATATTATATCATATCACGAAACATAGAAATGGAATGCGACATCACGTTTTAAGAAGCATTAGAATTCTATTGCTACGATACGTAGACATCTGCAAACGCTATTTCGTAGCATTTAAGTGTCGCATTTACATTCTTTTGAAGTGAATACGAGGTATACATGACACTTCGCAATGAATATTATATCTTATCATGAAACATAGAAGTGAGATGCGATATCGCGTTTTAAGAAGCATTAGAACTCTATTGCTATGATACGTAGACATCTGCAAGCGCTATTTCCTAGCATGGAAGTGTCACATTTACATTCTTTTGAAGTGAATACGATGTATACATAACACTCCAAAATGAATATTATATCTTATCACGAAACATAGAAATGAAATGCGACAACTCGTTTTAGGAAGCATTAGAACTCTATTGCTACGATACGTAGACATCTGCAAACGCTATATCCTAGCATGGAAGTGTCGCATTTACATTCTTTTGAAGTGAATACGAGATATATATGACACTTCGCATAGAATATTATATCTTATCATGAAACATAGGAATGAGGTGCTATATCGCGTTTTGAGAAGCAATAGAACTCTATTGCTAATATACGTAGACATCTGCAAACGCTATTTCCTAGTATGGAAGTGTCGCATTTACATTCTCTCGAAGAGAAAACGAGGTATACATAACACTCCAAAATGAATATTATATCATATCACGAAACATAGAAATCAAATGCGACATCTCGTTTTAAGAAGCATTAGAACTCTAATGCTACGATACGTAGACATCTGCAAACGCTATATCCTAGCATGGAAGTGTCGCATTTACATTCTTTTGAAGTGAATACGAGATATACATAACATTCTACAATGAATATTATACCTTAGCACGAAACATAGAAATGAAATGCGACATCTCGTTTTAAGAAGCATTAGAACACTATTGCTGCGATACGTAGACATCTGCAAACGCTATATCCTAGCATGGAAGTGTCACATTTACATTCTTTTGAAGTGAATACGAGTTATACATAACACTCCAAAATGAATATTATATCTTATCACGAAACATACAAATGAAATGCGACATCACGTTTTAAGAAGCATTAGAACTCTATTGCTACGATACGTAGACATCTGCAAACGCTATATCCTAGCATGGAAGTGTCGCATTTACATTCTTTTGAAGTGAATACGAGGTATACATAACACTCCAAAATGAATATTATATCTTATCATGAAACATAGATGTGAGATGCGATATCGCGTTTTAAGAAGCATTAGAACTCTATTGCTACGATCCGTAGACATCTGCAAACGCTATTTCCTGGCATGGAAGTGTCGCATTTACATTCTTTTGAAGTGAATACGAGATATACATAACACTCTACAATGAATATTATATCTCATAACGAAACATAGAAATGAAATGCGACATCTCGTTTTAAGAAGCATTAGAGCTCTATTGCTACGATACGTAGACATCTGGAAACGCTATTTCCTAGCATGGAAGTGTCGCATTTACATTCTTTTGAAGTGAATACGAGATATACATGACACTTCGCAAAGAATATTATATCTTATCATGAAACATAGGAATGAGGTGCTATATCGCGTTTTGAGAAGCACTAGAACTCTATTGCTAATATACGTAGACATCTGCAAACGCTATTTCATATTATGGAAGTGTCGCATTTACATTCTCTCGAAGTGAATACGAGGTATACATAACACTCCAAAATGAATATTATATCTTATCACGAAACATAGAAGTGAAATGCGACATCTCGTTTTAAGAAGCATTAGAACCCTATTGCTGCGATACGTAGACATCTGCAAACGCTATTTCCTAGCATGGAAGCGACGCGTTTACATTCCTTTGAAGTGAATACGAGATATACATGACACTTCGCAATGAATATTATATCCTATCATGAAACATAGATGAGAGATGCGATATCGCGTTTTAGGAAGCATTAGAACTCTATTGCTACGATCCGTAGACATCTGCAAACGCTATTTCCTAGCATGGAAGTGTCGCATTTACATTCTTTTGAAGTGAATACGAGATATACATAACATTCTACAATGAATATTATACCTTAGCACGAAACATAGAAATGAAATGCGACATCTCGTTTTAAGAAGCATTAGAACACTATTGCTGCGATACGTAGACATCTGCAAACGCTATATCCTAGCATGGAAGTGTCACATTTACATTCTTTTGAAGTGAATACGATGTATACATAACACTCCAAAATGAATATTATATCTTATCACGAAACATAGAAATGAAATGCGACATCTCGTTTCAAGAAGCATTAGAACTCTATTGCTACGGTACGTAGACATCTGCAAACGCTATTTCCTAGCATGTAGGTGTCGCACTTACATACTTTTGACGTGAATACGAGGTTTACATGACACTTCGCAAGGAATATTATATCTTATCATGAAACATAGAAGTTAGATGCGATATCGCGTTTTAGGAAGCATTAGAAGTCTATTGCTACGATACTTAAACATCTGCAAACAATATTTCCTAGCAAGGAAGTGTCGCATTTACATTCCTTTGAAGTGAATACGAGGTATACATAGCACTCCAAAATGAATATTCTATCTTATGACGAAACATACAAATGAAATGCGACATCACGTTTTATGACTCATTAGAACCCTATTGCTGCGATACGTAGACATCTGCAAACGCTATTTCCTAGCATGGAAGTGTCACATTTACATTCTTTTGAAGTGAATACGAGGTATACATAACGCTCCAAAATGAATATTATATCTTATGACGAAACATAGGAATGAGGTGCTATATCGCGTTTTGAGAAACATTAGAAATCTATTGCTAATATACGTAGACATCTGCAAACGCTATTTCCTAGCATAGAAGTGTCACATTTACATTCTTTTGAAGTGTGTACGAGGTATACATAACACTCCAAAATGAATATTATATCATATCACGAAACATAGAAATGGAATGCGACATCACGTTTTAAGAAGCATTAGAATTCTATTGCTACAATACGTAGACATCTGCAAACGCTATTTCCTAGCATTTAAGTGTAGCATTTACATTCTTTTGAAGTGAATACGAGGCATACATGACACTTCGCAATGAATATTATATCTTATCATGAAACATAGAAGTGAGATTCGATATCGCGTATTAGGAAGCATTACAAATCTATTGCTACGATACGTAGACACCGGCAAACGCTATTTCCTAGCATGTAAGTGTCGCATTTACATTCTTTAGAAGTGAGTACGAGGTATACATGACACTTCGCAATGAATATTATACCTTATCATGAAACATATATGTGAGATGCGAAATCGCGTTTTAAGAAGCATTAGAAGTCTATTGCTACGATACGTAAACATCTGCAAACAATATTTCCTAGCAAGGAAGTGTCGCATTTACATTCCTTTGAAGTGAATACGAGGTATACATAACACTCCAAAATGAATATTATATCTTATCACGAAACATAGAAATGAAATGCGACAACTCGTTTTAGGAAGCATTAGAACTCTATTGCTACGATACGTAGACATCTGCAAACGCTATATCCTAGCATGGAAGTGTCGCATTTACATTCTTTTGAAGTGAATACGAGGTATACATGACACTTCGCAGTGAATATTATATCTTATCATGAAACATAGAAGTGAGATGCGATATCGCGTTTTAAGAAGCATTAGAACTCTATTGCTACGATACGTAGACATCTGCAAACGCTATATCCTAGCATGGAAGTGTCGCATTTACATTCTTTTGAAGTGAATACGAGGTATACATGACACTTCGCAGTGAATATTATATCTTATCATGAAACATAGAGGTGAGATGCGATATCGCGTTTTAGGAAGCATTAGAACTCTATTGCTACGATACGTAGACATCTGCAAACGCTATTTCCTAGCATGGAAGTGTCGCATTTACATTCTTTTGAAGTGAATACGAGATATACATGACACTTTGCATAGAATATTATATCTTATCATGAAACATAGGAATGAGGTGCTATATCGCGTTTTGAGAAGCACTAGAACTCTATTGCTAACATACGTAGACATCTGCAAACGCTATTTCCTAGTATGGAAGTGTCGCATTTACATTCTCTCGAAGTGAATACGAGGTATACATAACACTCCAAAATGAATATTATATATTATCACGAAACATAGAAGTGAAATGCGACATCTCGTTTTAAGAAGCATTAGAACTCTATTGCTACGACACGTAAACATCTGCAACCGCTATTTCCTAGCATGGAAGCGACGCGTTTACATTCCTTTGAAGTGAATACGAGATATACATGACACTTCGCAATGAATATTATATCCTATCATGAAACATAGATGAGAGATGCGATATCGCGTTTTAGGAAGCATTAGAACTCTATTGCTACGATCCGTAGACATCTGCAAACGCTATTTCCTAGCATGGAAGTGTCGCATTTACATTCTTTTGAAGTGAATACGAGCTATACATAACATTCTACAATGAATATTATACCTTAGCACGAAACATAGAAATGAAATGCGACATCTCGTTTTAAGAAGCATTAGAACACTATTGCTGCGATACGTAGACATATGCAAACGCTATATCCTAGCATGGAAGTGTCACATTTACATTCTTTTGAAGTGAATACGAGTTATACATAACACTCCAAAATGAATATTATATCTTATTACGAAACATACAAATGAAATGCGACATCACGTTTTAAGTAGCATTACAACACAATTGCTACGATACGTAGACACCTGCAAACGCTATTTCCTAGCATTTAAGTGTCGCATTTACATTCTTTTGAAGTGAATACGAGGTATACATGACACTTCGCAATGAATATTATATCTTATCATGAAACATAGAAGTGAGATGCGATATCGCGTTTTAAGAAGCATTAGAACTCTATTGCTACGATACGTAGACATCTGCAAACGCTATATCCTAGCATGGATGTGTCGCACTTACATTCTTTTGAAGTGAATACGAGGTATACATGACACTTCGCAGTGAATATTATATCTTATCATGAAACATAGAGGTGAGATGCGATATCGCGTTTTAGGAAGAATTAGAACTCTATTGCTACGATACGTAGACATCTGCAAACGCTATTTCCTAGCATGGAAGTGTCGCATTTACATTTTTTTGAAGTGAATACGAGATATACATGACACTTTGCATAGAATATTATATCTTATCATGAAACATAGGAATGAGGTGCTATATCGCGTTTTGAGAAGCACTAGAACTCTATTGCTAACATACGTAGACATCTGCAAACGCTATTTCCTAGTATGGAAGTGTCGCATTTACATTCTCTCGAAGTGAATACGAGGTATACATAACACTCCAAAATGAATATTATATCTTATCACGAAACATAGAAGTGAAATGCGACATCTCGTTTTAAGAAGCATTAGAACTCTATTGCTACGATACGTAAACATCTGCAACCGCTATTTCCTAGCATGGAAGCGACGCGTTTACATTCCTTTGAAGTGAATACGAGATATACATGACACTTCGCAATGAATATTATATCCTATCATGAAACATAGATGAGAGATGCGATATCGCGTTTTAGGAAGCATTAGAACTCTATTGCTACGATCCGTAGACATCTGCAAACGCTATTTCCTAGCATGGAAGTGTCGCATTTACATTCTTTTGAAGTGAATACGAGATATACATAACATTGTACAATGAATATTATACCTTAGCACGAAACATAGAAATGAAATGCGACATCTCGTTTTAAGAAGCATTAGAACACTATTGCTGCGATACGTAGACATCTGCAAACGCTATATCCTAGCATGGAAGTGTCACATTTACATTCTTTTGAAGTGAATACGAGTTATACATAACACTCCAAAATGAATATTATATCTTATCACGAAACATACAAATGAAATGCGACATCACGTTTTAAGTAGCATTACAACACTATTGCTACGATACGTAGACACCTGCAAACGCTATTTCCTAGCATTTAATTGTCGCATTTACATTCTTTTGAAGTGAATACGAGGTATACATGACACTTCGCAATGAATATTATATCTTATCATGAAACATAGAATTGAGATGCGATATCGCGTTTTAAGAAGCATTAGAACTCTATTGCTATGATACGTAGACATCTGCAAGCGCTATTTCCTAGCATGGAAGTGTCACATTTACATTCTTTTGAAGTGAATACGATGTATACATAACACTCCAAAATGAATATTATATCTTATCACGAAACATAGAAATGAAATGCGACATCTCGTTTCAAGAAGCATTAGAACTCTATTGCTACGGTACGTAGACATCTGCAAACGCTATTTCCTAGCACGTAGGTGTCGCACTTACATACTTTTGAAGTGAATACGAGGTTTACATGACACTTCGCAAGGAATATTATATCTTATCATGAAACATAGAAGTTAGATGCGATATCGCGTTTTAGGAAGCATTAGAAGTCTATTGCTACGATACTTAAACATCTGCAAACAATATTTCCTAGCAAGGAAGTGTCGCATTTACATTCCTTTGAAGTGAATACGAGGTATACATAACACTCCAAAATGAATATTCTATCTTATGACGAAACATACAAATGAAATGCGACATCACGTTTTATGACGCATTAGAACACTATTGCTACGATACGTAGACACCTGCAAACGCTATTTCCTAGCATGTAAGTGTCGCATTTACATTCTTTAGAAGTGAGTACGAGGTATACATGACACTTCGCAATGAATATTATACCTTATCATGAAACATATATGTGAGATGCGAAATCGCGTTTTAAGAAGCATTAGAAGTCTATTGCTACGATACGTAAACATCTGCAAACAATATTTCCTAGCAAGGAAGTGTCGCATTTACATTCCTTTGAAGTGAATACGAGGTATACATAACACTCCAAAATGAATATTATATCTTATCACGAAACATAGAAATGAAATGCGACAACTCGTTTTAGGAAGCATTAGAACTCTATTGCTACGATACGTAGACATATGCAAACGCTATATCCTAGCATGGAAGTGTCGCATTTACATTCTTTTGAAGTGAATACGAGGTATACATGACACTTCGCAGTGAATATTATATCTTATCATGAAACATAGAGGTGAGATGCGATATCGCGTTTTAGGAAGCATTAGAACTCTATTGCTACGATACGTAGACATCTGCAAACGCTATTTGCTAGCATGGAAGTGTCGCATTTACATTCTTTTGAAGTGAATACGAGATATACATGACACTTCGCATAGAATATTATATCTTATCATGAAACATAGGAATGAGGTGCTATATCGCGTTTTGAGAAGCACTAGAACTCTATTGCTAATATACGTAGACATCTGCAAACGCTATTTCCTAGTATGGAAGTGTCGCATTTACATTCTCTCGAAGTGAATACGAGGTATACATAACACTCCAAAATGAATATTATATTTTATCACGAAACATACAAATGAAATGCGACATCACGTTTTAAGTAGCATTACAACACTATTGCTACGATACGTAGACACCTGCAAACGCTATTTCCTAGCATTTAAGTGTCGCATTTACATTCTTTTGAAGTGAATACGAGGTATACATGACACTTCGCAATGAATATTATATCTTATCATGAAACATAGAAGTGAGATGCGATATCGCGTTTTAAGAAGCATTAGAACTCTATTGCTATGATACGTAGACATCTGCAAGCGCTATTTCCTAGCATGGAAGTGTCACATTTACATTCTTTTGAAGTGAATACGATGTATACATAACACTCCAAAATGAATATTATATCTTATCACGAAACATAGAAATGAAATGCGACATCTCGTTTCAAGAAGCATTAGAACTCTATTGCTACGGTACGTAGACATCTGCAAACGCTATTTCCTAGCATGTAGGTGTCGCACTTACATACTTTTGAAGTGAATACGAGGTTTACATGACACATCGCAAGGAATATTATATCTTATCATGAAACATAGAAGTTAGATGCGATATCGCGTTTTAGGAAGCATTAGAAGTCTATTGCTACGATACTTAAACATCTGCAAACAATATTTCCTAGCAAGGAAGTGTCGCATTTACATTCCTTTGAAGTGAATACGAGGTATACATAACACTCCAAAATGAATATTCTATCTTATGACGAAACATACAAATGAAATGCGACATCACGTTTTATGACTCATTAGAACCCTATTGCTGCGATACGTAGACATCTGCAAACGCTATTGCCTAGCATGGAAGTGTCACATTTACATTCTTTTGAAGTGAATACGAGGTATACATAACACTCCAAAATGAATATTATATCATATCACGAAACATAGAAATGGAATGCGACATCACGTTTTAAGAAGCATTAGAATTCTATTGCTACGATACGTAGACATCTGCAAACGCTATTTCCTAGCATTTAAGTGTAGCATTTACATTCTTTTGAAGTGAATACGAGGCATACATGACCCTTTGCAATGAATATTATATCTTATCATGAAACATAGAAGTGAGATGCGATATCGCGTATTAGGAAGCATTAAAAATCTATTGCTACGATACGTAGACACCTGCAAACGCTATTTCCTAGCATGTAAGTGTCGCATTTACATTCTTTAGAAGTGAGTACGAGGTATACATGACACTTCGCAATGAATATTATACCTTATCATGAAACATATATGTGAGATGCGAAATCGCGTTTTAAGAAGCATTAGAAGTCTATTGCTACGATACGTAAACATCTGCAAACAATATTTCCTAGCAAGGAAGTGTCGCATTTACATTCCTTTGAAGTGAATACGAGGTATACATAACACTCCAAAATGGATATTATATCTTATCACGAAACATAGAAATGAAATGCGACAACTCGTTTTAGGAAGCATTAGAACTCTATTGCTACGATACGTAGACATCTGCAAACGCTATATCCTAGCATGGAAGTGTCGCATTTACATTCTTTTGAAGTGAATACGAGGTATACATGACACTTCGCAGTGAATATTATATCTTATCATGAAACATAGAGGTGAGATGCGATATCGCGTTTTAGGAAGCATTAGAACTCTATTGCTACGATACGTAGACATCTGCAAACGCTATTTGCTAGCATGGAAGTGTCACATTTACATTCTTTTGAAGTGTGTACGAGGTATACATAACACTCCAAAATGAATATTATATCATATCACGAAACATAGAAATGGAATGCGACATCACGTTTTAAGAAGCATTAGAATTCTATTGCTACGATACGTAGACATCTGCAAACGCTATTTCCTAGCATTTAAGTGTAGCATTTACATTCTTTTGAAGTGAATACGAGGCATACATGACCCTTCGCAATGAATATTATATCTTATCATGAAACATAGAAGTGAGATGCGATATCGCGTATTAGGAAGCATTACAAATCTATTGCTACGATACGTAGACACCTGCAAACGCTATTTCCTAGCATGTAAGTGTCGCATTTACATTCTTTAGAAGTGAGTACGAGGTATACATGACACTTCGCAATGAATATTATACCTTATCATGAAACATATATGTGAGATGCGAAATCGCGTTTTAAGAAGCATTAGAACCCTATTGCTGCGATACGTAGACATCTGCAAACGCTATTTCCTAGCATGGAAGCGACGCGTTTACATTCCTTTGAAGTGAATACGAGATATACATGACACTTCGCAATGAATATTATATCCTATCATGAAACATAGATGAGAGATGCGATATCGCGTTTTAGGAAGCATTAGAACTCTATTGCTACGATCCGTAGACATCTGCAAACGCTATTTCCTAGCATGGAAGTGTCGCATTTACATTCTTTTGAAGTGAATACGAGATATACATAACATTCTACAATGAATATTATACCTTAGCACGAAACATAGAAATGAAATGCGACATCTCGTTTTAAGAAGCATTAGAACACTATTGCTGCGATACGTAGACATCTGCAAACGCTATATCCTAGCATGGAAGTGTCACATTTACATTCTTTTGAAGTGAATACGATGTATACATAACACTCCAAAATGAATATTATATCTTATCACGAAACATAGAAATGAAATGCGACATCTCGTTTCAAGAAGCATTAGAACTCTATTGCTACGGTACGTAGACATCTGCAAACGCTATTTCCTAGCATGTAGGTGTCGCACTTACATACTTTTGACGTGAATACGAGGTTTACATGACACTTCGCAAGGAATATTATATCTTATCATGAAACATAGAAGTTAGATGCGATATCGCGTTTTAGGAAGCATTAGAAGTCTATTGCTACGATACTTAAACATCTGCAAACAATATTTCCTAGCAAGGAAGTGTCGCATTTACATTCCTTTGAAGTGAATACGAGGTATACATAGCACTCCAAAATGAATATTCTATCTTATGACGAAACATACAAATGAAATGCGACATCACGTTTTATGACTCATTAGAACCCTATTGCTGCGATACGTAGACATCTGCAAACGCTATTTCCTAGCATGGAAGTGTCACATTTACATTCTTTTGAAGTGAATACGAGGTATACATAACGCTCCAAAATGAATATTATATCTTATGACGAAACATAGGAATGAGGTGCTATATCGCGTTTTGAGAAACATTAGAAATCTATTGCTAATATACGTAGACATCTGCAAACGCTATTTCCTAGCATAGAAGTGTCACATTTACATTCTTTTGAAGTGTGTACGAGGTATACATAACACTCCAAAATGAATATTATATCATATCACGAAACATAGAAATGGAATGCGACATCACGTTTTAAGAAGCATTAGAATTCTATTGCTACGATACGTAGACATCTGCAAACGCTATTTCCTAGCATTTAAGTGTAGCATTTACATTCTTTTGAAGTGAATACGAGGCATACATGACACTTCGCAATGAATATTATATCTTATCATGAAACATAGAAGTGAGATTCGATATCGCGTATTAGGAAGCATTACAAATCTATTGCTACGATACGTAGACACCGGCAAACGCTATTTCCTAGCATGTAAGTGTCGCATTTACATTCTTTAGAAGTGAGTACGAGGTATACATGACACTTCGCAATGAATATTATACCTTATCATGAAACATATATGTGAGATGCGAAATCGCGTTTCAAGAAGCATTAGAACTCTATTGCTACGGTACGTAGACATCTGCAAACGCTATTTCCTAGCACGTAGGTGTCGCACTTACATACTTTTGAAGTGAATACGAGGTTTACATGACACTTCGCAAGGAATATTATATCTTATCATGAAACATAGAAGTTAGATGCGATATCGCGTTTTAGGAAGCATTAGAAGTCTATTGCTACGATACTTAAACATCTGCAAACAATATTTCCTAGCAAGGAAGTGTCGCATTTACATTCCTTTGAAGTGAATACGAGGTATACATAACACTCCAAAATGAATATTCTATCTTATGACGAAACATACAAATGAAATGCGACATCACGTTTTATGACGCATTAGAACACTATTGCTACGATACGTAGACACCTGCAAACGCTATTTCCTAGCATGTAAGTGTCGCATTTACATTCTTTAGAAGTGAGTACGAGGTATACATGACACTTCGCAATGAATATTATACCTTATCATGAAACATATATGTGAGATGCGAAATCGCGTTTTAAGAAGCATTAGAAGTCTATTGCTACGATACGTAAACATCTGCAAACAATATTTCCTAGCAAGGAAGTGTCGCATTTACATTCCTTTGAAGTGAATACGAGGTATACATAACACTCCAAAATGAATATTATATCTTATCACGAAACATAGAAATGAAATGCGACAACTCGTTTTAGGAAGCATTAGAACTCTATTGCTACGATACGTAGACATATGCAAACGCTATATCCTAGCATGGAAGTGTCGCATTTACATTCTTTTGAAGTGAATACGAGGTATACATGACACTTCGCAGTGAATATTATATCTTATCATGAAACATAGAGGTGAGATGCGATATCGCGTTTTAGGAAGCATTAGAACTCTATTGCTACGATACGTAGACATCTGCAAACGCTATTTGCTAGCATGGAAGTGTCGCATTTACATTCTTTTGAAGTGAATACGAGATATACATGACACTTCGCATAGAATATTATATCTTATCATGAAACATAGGAATGAGGTGCTATATCGCGTTTTGAGAAGCACTAGAACTCTATTGCTAATATACGTAGACATCTGCAAACGCTATTTCCTAGTATGGAAGTGTCGCATTTACATTCTCTCGAAGTGAATACGAGGTATACATAACACTCCAAAATGAATATTATATTTTATCACGAAACATACAAATGAAATGCGACATCACGTTTTAAGTAGCATTACAACACTATTGCTACGATACGTAGACACCTGCAAACGCTATTTCCTAGCATTTAAGTGTCGCATTTACATTCTTTTGAAGTGAATACGAGGTATACATGACACTTCGCAATGAATATTATATCTTATCATGAAACATAGAAGTGAGATGCGATATCGCGTTTTAAGAAGCATTAGAACTCTATTGCTATGATACGTAGACATCTGCAAGCGCTATTTCCTAGCATGGAAGTGTCACATTTACATTCTTTTGAAGTGAATACGATGTATACATAACACTCCAAAATGAATATTATATCTTATCACGAAACATAGAAATGAAATGCGACATCTCGTTTCAAGAAGCATTAGAACTCTATTGCTACGGTACGTAGACATCTGCAAACGCTATTTCCTAGCATGTAGGTGTCGCACTTACATACTTTTGAAGTGAATACGAGGTTTACATGACACTTCGCAAGGAATATTATATCTTATCATGAAACATAGAAGTTAGATGCGATATCGCGTTTTAGGAAGCATTAGAAGTCTATTGCTACGATACTTAAACATCTGCAAACAATATTTCCTAGCAAGGAAGTGTCGCATTTACATTCCTTTGAAGTGAATACGAGGTATACATAACACTCCAAAATGAATATTCTATCTTATGACGAAACATACAAATGAAATGCGACATCACGTTTTATGACTCATTAGAACCCTATTGCTGCGATACGTAGACATCTGCAAACGCTATTGCCTAGCATGGAAGTGTCACATTTACATTCTTTTGAAGTGAATACGAGGTATACATAACACTCCAAAATGAATATTATATCATATCACGAAACATAGAAATGGAATGCGACATCACGTTTTAAGAAGCATTAGAATTCTATTGCTACGATACGTAGACATCTGCAAACGCTATTTCCTAGCATTTAAGTGTAGCATTTACATTCTTTTGAAGTGAATACGAGGCATACATGACCCTTCGCAATGAATATTATATCTTATCATGAAACATAGAAGTGAGATGCGATATCGCGTATTAGGAAGCATTAAAAATCTATTGCTACGATACGTAGACACCTGCAAACGCTATTTCCTAGCATGTAAGTGTCGCATTTACATTCTTTAGAAGTGAGTACGAGGTATACATGACACTTCGCAATGAATATTATACCTTATCATGAAACATATATGTGAGATGCGAAATCGCGTTTTAAGAAGCATTAGAAGTCTATTGCTACGATACGTAAACATCTGCAAACAATATTTCCTAGCAAGGAAGTGTCGCATTTACATTCCTTTGAAGTGAATACGAGGTATACATAACACTCCAAAATGGATATTATATCTTATCACGAAACATAGAAATGAAATGCGACAACTCGTTTTAGGAAGCATTAGAACTCTATTGCTACGATACGTAGACATCTGCAAACGCTATATCCTAGCATGGAAGTGTCGCATTTACATTCTTTTGAAGTGAATACGAGGTATACATGACACTTCGCAGTGAATATTATATCTTATCATGAAACATAGAGGTGAGATGCGATATCGCGTTTTAGGAAGCATTAGAACTCTATTGCTACGATACGTAGACATCTGCAAACGCTATTTGCTAGCATGGAAGTGTCACATTTACATTCTTTTGAAGTGTGTACGAGGTATACATAACACTCCAAAATGAATATTATATCATATCACGAAACATAGAAATGGAATGCGACATCACGTTTTAAGAAGCATTAGAATTCTATTGCTACGATACGTAGACATCTGCAAACGCTATTTCCTAGCATTTAAGTGTAGCATTTACATTCTTTTGAAGTGAATACGAGGCATACATGACCCTTCGCAATGAATATTATATCTTATCATGAAACATAGAAGTGAGATGCGATATCGCGTATTAGGAAGCATTACAAATCTATTGCTACGATACGTAGACACCTGCAAACGCTATTTCCTAGCATGTAAGTGTCGCATTTACATTCTTTAGAAGTGAGTACGAGGTATACATGACACTTCGCAATGAATATTATACCTTATCATGAAACATATATGTGAGATGCGAAATCGCGTTTTAAGAAGCATTAGAACCCTATTGCTGCGATACGTAGACATCTGCAAACGCTATTTCCTAGCAAGGAAGTGTCGCATTTACATTCCTTTGAAGTGAATACGAGGTATACATAACACTCCAAAATGAATATTATATCTTATCACGAAACATAGAAATGAAATGCGACAACTCGTTTTAGGAAGCATTAGAACTCTATTGCTACGATACGTAGACATCTGCAAACGCTATATCCTAGCATGGAAGTGTCGCATTTACATTCTTTTGAAGTGAATACGAGGTATACATGACACTTCGCAGTGAATATTATATCTTATCATGAAACATAGAGGTGAGATGCGATATCGCGTTTTAGGAAGCATTAGAACTCTATTGCTACGATACGTAGACATCTGCAAACGCTATTTGCTAGCATGGAAGTGTCACATTTACATTCTTTTGAAGTGTGTACGAGGTATACATAACACTCCAAAATGAATATTATATCATATCACGAAACATAGAAATGGAATGCGACATCACGTTTTAAGAAGCATTAGAATTCTATTGCTACGATACGTAGACATCTGCAAACGCTATTTCCTAGCATTTAAGTGTAGCATTTACATTCTTTTGAAGTGAATACGAGGCATACATGACCCTTCGCAATGAATATTATATCTTATCATGAAACATAGAAGTGAGATGCGATATCGCGTATTAGGAAGCATTACAAATCTATTGCTACGATACGTAGACACCTGCAAACGCTATTTCCTAGCATGTAAGTGTCGCATTTACATTCTTTAGAAGTGAGTACGAGGTATACATGACACTTCGCAATGAATATTATACCTTATCATGAAACATATATGTGAGATGCGAAATCGCGTTTTAAGAAGCATTAGAAGTCTATTGCTACGATACGTAAACATCTGCAAACAATATTCCCTAGCAAGGAAGTGTCGCATTTACATTCCTTTGAAGTGAATACGAGGTATACATAACACTCCAAAATGAATATTCTATCTTATGGCGTAACATACAAATGAAATGCGACATCACGTTTTATGACTCATTAGAACCCTATTGCTGCGATACGTAGACATCTGCAAACGCTATTTCCTAGCATGGAAGTGTCACATTTACATTCTTTTGAAGTGAATACGAGGTATACATAACACTCCAAAATGAATATTATATCTTACGACGAAACATAGGAATGAGGTGCTATATCGCGTTTTGAGAAACATTAGAACTCTATTGCTAATATACGTAGACATCTGCAAACGCTATATCCTAACATGGATGTGTCGCATTTACATTCTTTTGAAGTGAATACGAGGTATACATAACACTCCAAAATGAATATTATATCTTATCACGAAACATAGAAATGAAATGCGACATCGCGTTTTAAGAAGCATTAGAACTCTATTGCTACGATACGTAGACATCTGCAAACGCTATTTCCTAGCATGGAAGTGTCACATTTACATTCTTTTGAAGTGTGTACGAGGTATACATAACACTCCAAAATGAATATTATATCATATCACGAAACATAGAAATGGAATGCGACATCACGTTTTAAGAAGCATTAGAATCCTATTGCTACGATACGTAGACATCTGCAAACGCTATTTCCTAGCATTTAAGTGTAGCATTTACATTCTTTTGAAGTGAATACGAGGCATACATGACCCTTCGCAATGAATATTATATCTTATCATGAAACATAGAAGTGAGATGCGATATCGCGTATTAGGAAGCATTACAAATCTATTTCTACGATACGTAGACACCTGCAAACGCTATTTCCTAGCATGTAAGTGTCGCATTTACATTCTTTAGAAGTGAGTACGAGGTATACATGACACTTCGCAATGAATATTATACCTTATCATGAAACATATATGTGAGATGCGAAATCGCGTTTTAAGAAGCATTAGAAGTCTATTGCTACGATACGTAAACATCTGCAAACATATTTCCTAGCAAGGAAGTGTCGCATTTACATTCCTTTGAAGTGAATACGAGGTATACATAACACTCCAAAATGAATATTATATCTTATCACGAAACATAGAAATGAAATGCGACAACTCGTTTTAGGAAGCATTAGAGCTCTATTGCTACGATACGTAGACATCTGCAAACGCTATATCCTAGCATGGAGGTGTCACATTTACATTCTTTTGAAGTGAATACGAGTTATACATAACACTCCAAAATGAATATTATATCTTATCACCAAACATACAAATGAAATGCGACATCACGTTTTAAGTAGCATAACAACACAATTGCTACGATACGTAGACACCTGCAAACGCTATTTCCTAGCATTTAAGTGTCGCATTTACATTCTTTTGAAGTGAATACGAGGTATACATGACACTTCGCAATGAATATTATATCTTATCATGAAACATAGAAGTGAGATGCGATATCGCGTTTTAAGAAGCATTAGAACTCTATTGCTACGATACGTAGACATCTGCAAACGCTATATCCTAGCATGGAAGTGTCGCATTTACATTCTTTTGAAGTGAATACGAGGTATACATAACACTCCAAAATGAATATTATATCTTATCATGAAACATAGATGTGAGATGCGATATCGCGTTTTAAGAAGCATTAGAACTCTATTGCTACGATACGTAGACATCTGCAAACGCTATATCCTAGCATGGAAGAGCCGCATTTACATTCTTTTGAAGTGAATACGAGGTATACATGACACTTCACTATGAATATTATATCTTATCATGAAACATAGAAGTGAGATGCGATATCGCGTTTTAAGAAGCATTAGAACTCTATTGCTACGGTCCGTAGACATCTGCAAACGCTATTTCCTGGCATGAAGTGTCGCATTTACATTCTTTTGAAGTGATACGAGGTATACATAACACTCTACAATGAATATTATATCTCATAAGGAAACATAGAAATGAAATGCGACATCTCGTTTTAAGAAGCATTAGAACTCTATTGCTACATACGTAGACATCTGGAAACGCTATTTCCTAGCATGGAAGTGTCGCATTTACATTCTTTGAAGTGAATACGATGTATACATGACACTTCGCAATGAATATTATATCTTATCATGAAACATAGAAGTGAGATGCGATATCGCGTTTTAAGAGCATTAGACCTATTGCACTATTGAACGAAACGTAGACATCTGCAACGCTATTCCTAGCAGGGAAGTGCCGCTACATTCTTTTGAAGTGAATACGAGGTATGCATAACACTCCAAAATGAATATTTTATCTTATCACGAATCATAGAAAAGAATGCGACATCTCGCTTAAGAAGCATTAGAACTCTATTGAGACATCTGTCAAACGCTATCTCCTAGCATGTAGGTGTCGCACTTACATTCTTTGAAGTGAATACGAGGTTTACATGACACTTCGCAATGAATATTATATCTTATCATGAAACATAGATGTTAGATGCGATATCGCGTTTAGGAAGCATTACAAAATCTATTGCTACGATACGTAGACACCTGCAACCTATTCACAACGCTGTTTAGATGTAGTGTCGCTTACATTCTTGAGAAGTGAATACGAGGTATACCTGACACTTCGCAATGAATATTATACCTTATCATGAACATAGATGTGAGATGCGAAATCGCGTTTTAAGAAGCATTAGAAGTCAATTGCTACGATACGTAAACATCTGCAAACAATATTTCCTAGCAAGGAAGTGTCGCATTTACATTCCTTTGAAGTGAATACGAGGTATACATAACACTCCAAAATGAATATTATATCTTATCACGAAACATAGAAATGAAATGCGACAACTCGTTTTAGGAAGCATTAGAACTCTATTGCTACGATACGTAGACATCTGCAAACGCTATATCCTAGCATGGAAGTGTCGCATTTACATTCTTTTGAAGTGAATACGAGATATACATAACATTCTACAATGAATATTATACCTTAGCACGAAACATAGAAATGAATTGCGACATCTCGTTTTAAGAAGCATTAGAACACTATTGCTGCGATACGTAGACACCTGCAAACGCTATATCCTAGCATGGAAGTGTCGCATTTACATTCCTTTGAAGTGAATACGAGGTATACATAACACTCCTAAATGAATATTATATCTTATCACGAAACATAGAAATGAAATGCGACAACTCGTTTTAGGAAGCATTAGAACTCTATTGCTACGATACGTAGACATCTGCAAACGCTATTTCCTAGCAGGGAAGTGCCGCTTTTACATTCTTTTGAAGTGAATACGAGGTATGCATAACACTCCAAAATGAATATTATATCTTATCACGAATCATAGAAAAGAAATGCGACATCTCGCTTTAAGAAGCATTAGAACTCTATTGATACGGTACGTAGACATCTGCAAACGCTATTTCCTAGCATGTAGGTGTCGCACTTACTTTCTTTTGAAGTGAATACGAGGTTTACATGACACTTCGCAATGAATATTATATCTTATCATGAAACATAGAAGTTAGATGCGATATCGCGTTTTAGGAAGCATTACAAATCTATTGCTACGATACGTAGACACCTGCAAACGCTACTTCCTAGCATGTAAGTGTCGCATTTACATTCTTTAGAAGTGAATACGAGGTATACCTGACACTTCGCAATGAATATTATACCTTATCATGAAACATAGATGTGAGATGCGAAATCGCGTTTTAAGAAGCATTAGAAGTCAATTGCTACGATACGTAAACATCTGCAAACAATATTTCCTAGCAAGGAAGTGTCGCATTTACATTCCTTTGAAGTGAATACGAGGTATACATAACACTCCAAAATGAATATTATATCTTATCACGAAACATAGAAATGAAATGCGACAACTCGTTTTAGGAAGCATTAGAACTCTATTGCTACGATACGTAGACATCTGCAAACGCTATATCCTAGCATGGAAGTGTCGCATTTACATTCTCTCGAAGTGAATACGAGGTATACATAACACTCCAAAATGAATATTATATCTTATCACGAAACATAGAAATGAAATGCGACATCTCGTTTTAAGAAGCATTAGAACTCTATTGCTACGATACGTAAACATCTGCAACCGCTATTTCCTAGCATGGAAGCGACGCGTTTACATTCCTTTGAAGTGAATACGAGATATACATGACACTTCGCAATGAATATTATATCCTATCATGAAACATAGAAGTGAGATGCGATATCGCGTTTTAAGAAGCACTAGAACTCTATTGCTTCGATACGTAGACATCTGCAAACGCTATTTCCTAGCAAGGGAGTGTCGCATTTACATTCTTTTGAAGCGAATTCGAGATATACATGACATTTCGTAATGAATATTATATCTTATCATGAAACATAGAAGTGAGACGCGATATCGCGTTTTAAGAAGCATAAGAACTCTATTGCTACGATACGTTGACATCTGCAAACATTATTTCCTAGCATGGAAGTGTTGCATTTACATACTTGTGATGTGAAATCGAGGTATACATGACACTTCGCAATGAATATTATATCTTGTCATGAAATATAGATGTCAGATGCGATATCGCGTTTTAAGAAGCACTAGAACTCTATTGCTACGATACGTAGACATCTGCAAACGCTATTTCCTAGCATGAAAGTGTCGCATTTACATTCGTTTGAAGTGAATACGAGGTATGCATGACACGTCCCAATGAATATTATATCATATCATGAAACATAGAAGTGAGATGCGATATCGCGTTTTAAGAAGCATTAGAACTCTATTGCTACGATACGTAGACTTCTGCCAAACGCTATTTCCTAGCAAGGAAGTGTCGCATTTACATTCGTTTGAAGCGAATACGAGGTATGCATGACACGTCCCAATGAATATTATATCTTATCATGCAACATAGAAGTGAGATGCGACATCTCGTTTTAAGAAGCATTAGAACTCTATTGCTACGATACGTAGACATCTGCAAACGCTATTTCCTAGCATGGAAGTGTCGCATTTTCATTCCTTTGAAGTGTGTACGAGGTATACATGACACTTCGCAATGAATATTATATCTTATCACGAAACATAGAAATGAAATGCGACATCTCGTTTTAAGAAGCATTAGCACTTTATTGCTGTGATATGTAGACATCTGCAAACAATATTTCCTAGCAAGGAAGTGTCGCATTTACGTTCTTTTGACGTGAATACGATGTATACATGACACTTCGCAAAGAATATTGTATATTATAACGAAACATAGGAATGAGGTGCCATATCGCGTTTTGAGAAACATTAGAACTCTATTGCTAATATACGTAGACATCTGCAAACGCTATTTCCTAGCATGGAAGTGTCGCATTTACATTCTTTTGAAGTGAATACGTGGTATACATGACACTTCGCAATGAGTATTATATCTTACCATGAAACATAGAAGTGAGATGCGATATGGCATTTTAAGAAGCATTAGAACTCTATTGCTACGATACGTAGACATCTGCAAACGCTATTTCCTAGCATGGAAGTTTCGCATTTACATTCATTTGAAGTGAATACGAGAAATACATGACACATCGGAATGAATATTATTTCTTATCATGAAACAAAGGAATGAGTGCGATATCGCGTTATGAGAATCATTAGAACACTATTGCTTCGATAGGTAGACATCTGCAAGCGCTACATCCTAGCAAGGAAGTACCGCTTTTACATTCTTCTGAAGTGAATACGAGATATACACGACACTTCGCAATGAATATTATATCTTAACATGAAACATAGAAACGGGATGCGATATCGCTAATTAGGAAGCATTGGAACCCTATTGCTTCGATACGTAGACATCTGGAATCGCTATTTCCTAAAAAGGAAGTGGCGCATTTACATTTATTTGAAGTGTAGACGAGGAATACATAACACTTCGCAATGAATATTATATCTTATCATGAAACATAGGAATGAGATGCGATATCGCGTTTTGAGAAGCATTAGAACTCTATTGCTACGATACGTAGACATCTGCAAACGCTATTTCCTAGCATGGAAGTGTCGCACTTACATTCCATTGAAGTGAATACGAGGTATACATAACATTACACAATGAATATTATATCTTATTACGAAACATAGAAATGAAATACGACATCTCGTTTTATGAAGCATTAGCACTTTATTGCTGTGATATGTAGACATCTGCAAACAATATTTCCTAGCAAGGAAGTGTCGCATTTACATTCTTTTGACGTGAATACGATATATACATGACACTTCGCAAAGAATATTGTATCTTATCATGAAACATAGGAATGAGGTGCTATATCGCGTTTTGAGAAACATTAGAACTCTATTGCTAATATACGTAGACATCTGCAAACGCTATTTCCTAGCATGGAAGTGTCGCATTTACATTCCTTTGAAGTGAATACGAGGTATACATAACACTCCAAAATGAATATTATATCTTATCACGAAACATAGAAATGAAATGCGACATCTCGTTTTAAGAAGCATTAGAACTCTATTGCTACGATACGTAATCATCTGCAACCACTATTTCCTAGTATGGAAGTGTCACGTTTACAATCCTTTGAAGTGAATACGAGATATTCATGTCACTTCGCAATGAATATTATATCTTATCATGAAACATAGAAGTGAGACGCGATATCGCGTTTTAAGAAGCATAAGAACTCTATTGCTACGATACGTTGACATCTGCAAACATTATTTCCTAGCATGGAAGTGTTGCATTTACATACTTGTGATGTGAAATCGAGGTATACATGACACTTCGCAATGAATATTATATCTTGTCATGAAATATAGATGTCAGATGCGATATCGCGTTTCAAGAAGCACTAGAACTCTATTGCTACGATACGTAGACATCTGCAAACGCTATTTCCTAGCATGAAAGTGTCGCATTTACATTCGTTTGAAGTGAATACGAGGTATGCATGACACGTCCCAATGAATATTATATCTTATCATGAAACATAGAAGTGAGATGCGATATCGCGTTTTAAGAAGCATTAGAACTCTATTGCTACGATACGTAGACTTCTGCAAACGCTATTTCCTAGCAAGGAAGTGTCGCATTTACTTTCGTTTGAAGTGAATACGAGGTATGCATGACACGTCCCAATGAATATTATATCTTATCATGCAACATAGAAGTGAGATGCGACATCTCGTTTTAAGAAGCATTAGAACTCTATTGCTACGATACGTAGACATCTGCAAACGCTATTTCCTAGCATGGAAGTGCCGCATTTTCATTCCTTTGAAGTGAGTACGAGGTATACATGACACTTCGCAATGAATATTATATCTTACCATGAAACATAGAAGTGGGATGCGATATCGCGTTTTAGGAAGCATTAGAACTCTATTGCTACGATACGTAGACATCTGCAAACGCTATTTCCTAGCATGGAAGTGTCGCATTTACATTCTTTTGAATTGAAAACAAGGTATACATGATACTCCGCAATGAATGTTATACCTTATCATGAAACATAGGAATGAAATGCGACATCTCGTTTTAAGAAGCATTAGAACTCTATTACTACGATACGTAGGCATCCACAAATGCGATTTCCTAGCATGGAAGTGTCGCACTTACATTCCATTGAAGTGAATACGAGGTATATATAACATTACACAATGAATATTATATCTTATTACGAAACATAGAAATGAAATGCGACATCTCGTTTTAAGAAGCATTAGCACTTTATTGCTGTGATATGTAGACATCTGCAAACAATATTTCCTAGCAAGGAAGTGTCGCATTTACGTTCTTTTGACGTGAATACGATATATACATGACACTTCGCAAAGAATATTGTATATTATAATGAAACATAGGAATGAGGTGCTATATCGCGTTTTGAGAAACATTAGAACTCTATTGCTAATATACGTAGACATCTGCAAACGCTATTTCCTAGCATGGAAGTGTCGCATTTACATTCTTTTGAAGTGAATACGTGGTATACATAACACTTCACAATGAGTATTATATCTTATCATGAAACATAGAAGTGAGATGCGATATGGCATTTTAAGAAGCATTAGAACTCTATTGCTACGATACGTAGACATCTGCAAACGCTATTTCCTAGCATGGAAGTTTCGCATTTACATGCATTTGACGTGAATACGAGATATACATGACACATCGGAATGAATATTATTTCTTATCATGAAACAAAGGAATGAGTTGCGATATCGCGTTATGAGAAGCATTAGAAAACTATTGCTTCGATAGGTAGACATCTGCAAGCGCTACATCCGAGCAAGGAAGTACCGCTTTTACATTCTTCTGAAGTGAATACGAGATATACACGACACTTCGCAATGAATATTATATCTTATCATGAAACATAGAAACGGGATGCGATATCGCTAATTAGGAAGCATTAGAACCCTATTGCTTCGATACGTAGACATCTGGAATCGCTATTTCCTAGAAAGGAAGTGGCGCATTTACATTTATTTGAAGTGTAGACGAGGAATACATAACACTTCGCAATGAATATTATATCTTATCATGAAACACAGAAATGGGATGCGATATCACGTTTTAAGAAGGAATAGATCTCTACTGCTTCGACACATAGACATCTGGAAACGCTATTTCCTAGCAACGGAGTGTCGCATTTACATTCTTTTGAAGTGAATACGAGGTATACCTGACGCTTCGCAATGAATATTATATCTTATCATGAAACATAGAAGTGACATGCGAAATCGCGTTTTAAGAAGCACTAGAACTCTATTGGTTCGATACGTAGACATATGCAAACGCTATTTCCTAGCAAGGGAGTGTCGCATTTACATTCTTTTGAAGTGAAAACGAGGTATACATGATACTCCGCAATGAATGTTATACCTTATCATGAAACATAGAAATGAAATGCGACATCTCGTTTTAAGAAGCATTAGAACTCTATTACTACGATACGTAGACATCCACAAATGCGATTTCCTAGCATGGAAGTGTCGCATTTACATTCTTTTGAAGTGAATACGAGATATACATGACACTTCGTAATGAATATTATATCTTATCATGAAACATAGAAGTGAGATGCGACATCTCGTTTTAAGAAGCATTAGAACTCTATTGCTACGATACCTAGACATCTGCAAACGCTATTTCCTAGCATGGAAGTGTCGCATTTACATTCTTTTTAAGTGAATACGAGGTATACATAACACTCCAAAATGAATACTATATCTTATCACGAAACATAGAAATGAAATGCGACATCTCGTTTTAAGAAGCATTAGAACTCTATTGCTACGATACGTAATCATCATCTGCAACCACTATTTCCTAGCATGGAAGTGTCACGTTTACAATCCTTTGACGTGAATACGAGATATACATGTCACTTCGCAATGAATATTATATCTTATCATGAAACATAGAAGTGAGACGCGATATCGCGTTTTAAGAAGCATAAGAACTCTATTGCTACGATACGTAGACATCTGCAAACATTATTTCCTAGCATGGAAGTGTTGCATTTACATTCTTGTGATGTGAAATCGAGGTATACATGACACTTCGCAATGAATATTATATCTTATCATGAAATATAGAAGTCAGATGCGATATCGCGTTTTAAGAAGCACTAGAACTCTATTGCTACGATACGTAGACATCTGCAAACGCTATTTCCTAGCATGGAAGTGTCGCATTTACATTCTTTTGAAGTGAATACAAGGTATACATGACACTTCGCAATGAATATTATATCTTATCATGAAACATAGAAGTGAGATGCGATATCGCGTTTTAAGAAGCATTCAAACTCTATTGCTACGATACGTAAACATCTGCAAACAATATTTCCTAGCAAGGAAGTGTCGCATTTACATTCCTTTGAAATGAATACGAGGTATACATAACACTCCAAAATGAATATTATATCTTATCACGAAACATAGAAATGAAATGCGACATCTCGTTTTAAGAAGCATTAGAACTCTATTGCTACGATACGTAGACATCTGCAAACGCTATTTCCTAGCCTGGAAGTGTCGCATTTACATTCTTTTGAAGTGAATACTAGATATACATGACACTTCGCAAAGAATATTATATCTTATCACGAAACATAGAAATGAAATGCGACATCACGTTTTAAAAAGCATTAGAAATCTATTGCTACGATACGTAGACATCTGCAAACAATATTTCCTAGCAAGGAAGTTTCGCATTTACATTCTTTTGAAGTGAGTACGAGGTATACATAACACTCCAAAATGAATATTGTATCATATCACAAAACATAGAAATGAAATGCGACATCTCATTTTAAGAATCATTAGAACTCTATTGCTACGATACGTAGACATCTGCAAACGCTATTTCCTAGCATGGAAGTGTCGCATTTACACTCTTTTGAAGTGAATACGAGGTATACATGATACTCCGCAATGAATATTATATCTTATCATGAAACATAGATGTGAGATGCGATATCGCGTTTTAGGAAGCATTAGAAATCTAATGCTACGAAACGTAGACATCTGCAAACGCTATTTCCTAGCATGGAAGTTTCGCATTTACATTCATTTGAAGTGAATACGAGAAATACATGACACATCGTAATGAATATTATTTCTTATCATGAAACAAAGGAATGAGTTGCGATATCGCGTTATGAGAAGCATTAGAACACTATTGCTTCGATAGGTAGACATCTGCAAGCGCTGCATCCTAGCAAGGAAGTACCGCTTTTACATTCTTCTGAAGTGAATACGAGATATACACGACACTTCGCAAAGAATATTATATCTTATCATGAAACATAGAAACGGGATGCGATATCGCTAATTAGGAAGCATTGGAACCCTATTGCTTCGATACGTAGACATCTGGAATCGCTATTTCCTAGAAAGGAAGTGGCGCATTTACATTTATTTGAAGTGTAGACGAGGAATACATAACACTTCGCAATGAATATTATATCTTATCATGAAACATAGAAATGGGATGCGATATCACGTTTTAAGAAGCAATAGATCTCTACTGCTTCGACACATAGACATATGGAAACGCTATTTCCTAGCAACGGAGTGTCGCATTTACATTCTTTTGAAGTGAATACGAGATATACATGACACTTCGTAATGAATATTATATCTTATCATGAAACATAGAAGTGAGATGCGACATCTCGTTTTAAGAAGCATTAGAACTCTATTGCTACGATACCTAGACATCTGCAAACGCTATTTCCTAGCATGGAAGTGTCGCATTTACATTCTTTTTAAGTGAATACGAGGTATACATAACACTCCAAAATGAATACTATATCTTATCACGAAACATAGAAATGAAATGCGACATCTCGTTTTAAGAAGCATTAGAACTCTATTGCTACGATACGTAATCATCATCTGCAACCACTATTTCCTAGCATGGAAGTGTCACGTTTACAATCCTTTGAAGTGAATACGAGATATACATGTCACTTCGCAATGAATATTATATCTTATCATGAAACATAGAAGTGAGACGCGATATCGCGTTTTAAGAAGCATAAGAACTCTATTGCTACGATACGTAGACATCTGCAAACATTATTTCCTAGCATGGAAGTGTTGCATTTACATTCTTGTGATGTGAAATCGAGGTATACATGACACTTCGCAATGAATATTATATCTTATCATGAAATATAGAAGTCAGATGCGATATCGCGTTTTAAGAAGCACTAGAACTCCATTGCTACGATACGTAGACATCTGCAAACGCTATTTCCTAGCATGGAAGTGTCGCATTTACATTCTTTTGAAGTGAATACAAGGTATACATGACACTTCGCAATGAATATTATATCTTATCATGAAACATAGAAGTGAGACGCGATATCGCGTTTTAAGAAGCATAAGAACTCTATTGCTACGATACGTAGACATCTGCAAACATTATTTCCTAGCATGGAAGTGTTGCATTTACATTCTTGTGATGTGAAATCGAGGTATACATGACACTTCGCAATGAATATTATATCTTATCATGAAATATAGAAGTCAGATGCGATATCGCGTTTTAAGAAGCACTAGAACTCTATTGCTACGATACGTAGACATCTGCAAACGCCATTTCCTAGCATGGAAGTGTCGCATTTACATTCTTTTGAAGTGAATACAAGGTATACATGACACTTCGCAATGAATATTATATCTTATCATGAAACATAGAAGTGAGATGCGATATCGCGTTTTAAGAAGCATTCAAACTCTATTGCTACGATACGTAAACATCTGCAAACAATATTTCCTAGCAAGGAAGTGTCGCATTTACATTCCTTTGAAATGAATACGACGTATACATAACACTCCAAAATGAATATTATATCTTATCACGAAACATAGAAATGAAATGCGACATCTCGTTTTAAGAAGCATTAGAACTCTATTGCTACGATACGTAGACATCTGCAAACGCTATTTCCTAGCCTGGAAGTGTCGCATTTACATTCTTTTGAAGTGAATACGAGATATACATGACACTTCGCAAAGAATATTATATCTTATCACGAAACATAGAAATGTAATGCGACATCACGTTTTAAAAAGCATTAGAAATCTATTGCTACGATACGTAGACAACTGCAAACAATATTTCCTAGCAAGGAAGTTTCGCATTTACATTCTTTTGAAGTGAGTACGAAGTATACATAACACTCCAAAATGAATATTGTATCATATCACGAAACATAGAAATGAAATGCGACATCTCATTTTAAGAATCATTAGAACTCTATTGCTACGATACGTAGACATCTGCAAACGCTATTTCCTAGCATGGAAGTGTCGGATTTACACTCTTTTGAAGTGAATACGAGGTATATATGATACTCCGCAATGAATATTATATCTTATCATGAAACATAGAAGTGAGATGCGATATCGCGTTTTAGGAAGCATTAGAAATCTAATGCTACGAAACGTAGACATCTGCAAACGCTATTTCCTAGCATTTAAGTGTAGCATTTACATTCTTTGAATTGAATACGAGGTATACATGACACTTCGCAATGAATATTATACCTTATCATGAAACATAGATGTGAGATGCGATATCGCGTTTTAAGAAGCATTAGATGTCTATTGCTACGATACGTAAACATCTGCAAACAATATTTCCTAGCAAGGAAGTGTCGCATTTACATTCCTTTGAAGTGAATACGAGGTATACATAACACTCCAAAATGAATATTATATCCTATCACGAAACATAGTAATGAAATGCGACATCACGTTTTAAGAAGCATTAGAACTCTATTGCTACGATACGTGGACATCTGCAAACAATATTTCCTAGCAAGGAAGTGTCGCATTTACATTCTTTTGAAGTGAATACGTGGTATACATAACACTCCAAAATGAATATTATATCTTATCACTAAACATAGGAATGAAATGCGACATCTCGTTTTAAGAAGCATTAGAACTCTATTGCTATGATACGTAGACATCTGCAAACGCTATATCCTAGCATGGAAGTGTCACATTTACATTCTTTTGAAGTGAATACGAGATATATATAACGCTCCGAAATGAATATTATATCTTATCACGAAACATAGAAATGAAATGCGTCATCTCGTTTTAAGAAGCATTAGAAAACTATTGCTGCGATACGTAGACATCTGCAAACGCTATTTCCTAGCAAGGAAGTGTCGCATTTAGATTCTTTCGAAGTGAATACGAGGTATTCATAACACTCCAAAATGAATATTATATCTTATCACTAAACATAGAAATGGAATGCGACATCTCGCTTTAAGAAGCATTAGAACTCTATTGCTACGATACGTAGACATCTGCAAACGCTATTTCCTAGCATGGAAGTGTCGCATTTACACTCTTTTGATGTGAATACGAGGTATACATAACACTCTACAATGAATATTATACCTTATCACGAAACATAGAAATGAAATGCGACATCTCGTTTTAAGAAGCATTAGAACACTATTGCTGCGATACGTAGACATCTGCAAACGCTATTTCCTAGAATGGAAGTGTCACATTTACATTCTTTTGAAGTGAATTCGAGGTATACATAACACTCCAAAATGAATATTATATCTTATCACGATACATAGAAATGAAATGCGACATCACGTTTTAAGAAGCATTAAAACTCTATTGCTACGATACGTAGACATCTGCAAACGCTATTTCCTAGCAAGGAAGTGTCGCATTTAGATTCTTTTGAAGTGAATACGAGGTATTCATAACACTCCAAAATGAATATTATATCTTATCACTAAACATAGAAATGAAATGCGACATCTCTCATTAAGAAGCATTAGAACTCTATTGCTAAGATACGTAGACATCTGCAAACGCTATTTCCTAGCATGGAAGTGTCGCATTTACATTCTTTTGAAGTGAATACGAGATATACATGACACTTCGCAATTAATATTATATCCTATCATGAAACATTGAAGTGAGATGCGATATCGCGTTTTAGGAAGCATTAGAACTCTATTGCTTCGATCCGTAGAAATCTGTAAACGCTATTTCCTTGCATGGAAGTGTCCCATTTACATTCTTTTGAAGTGAATACGAGGTATACATGACACTTTGCAATGAACATTATATCTTATCATGAGACATAGAAGTAAGATGCGATATCGCGTTTTAAGAAGAATTAGGACCCTATTACTTCGATGCGGAGACATCTACAAACGCTATTTCCTTGCATGGAAGTGTCCTATTTACATTATTTTGAAGTGAATACGAGGTATACATGACACTTCGCAATGAATATTATACCTTATCATGAAACATAGATGTGAGATGCGATATCGCGTTTTAAGAAGCATTAGATGTCTATTGCTACGATACGTAAACATCTGCAAACAATATTTCCTAGCAAGGAAGTGTCGCATTTACATTCCTTTGAAGTGAATACGAGGTATACATAACACTCCAAAATGAATATTATATCCTATCACGAAACATAGTAATGAAATGCGACATCACGTTTTAAGAAGCATTAGAACTCTATTGCTACGATACGTGGACATCTGCAAACAATATTTCCTAGCAAGGAAGTGTCGCATTTACATTCTTTTGAAGTGAATACGTGGTATACATAACACTCCAAAATGAATATTATATCTTATCACTAAACATAGGAATGAAATGCGACATCTCGTTTTAAGAAGCATTAGAACTCTATTGCTATGATACGTAGACATCTGCAAACGCTATATCCTAGCATGGAAGTGTCACATTTACATTCTTTTGAAGTGAATACGAGATATATATAACGCTCCGAAATGAATATTATATCTTATCACGAAACATAGAAATGAAATGCGTCATCTCGTTTTAAGAAGCATTAGAAAACTATTGCTGCGATACGTAGACATCTGCAAACGCTATTTCCTAGCAAGGAAGTGTCGCATTTAGATTCTTTCGAAGTGAATACGAGGTATTCATAACACTCCAAAATGAATATTATATCTTATCACTAAACATAGAAATGGAATGCGACATCTCGCTTTAAGAAGCATTAGAACTCTATTGCTACGATACGTAGACATCTGCAAATGCTATTTCCTAGCATGGAAGTGTCGCATTTACACTCTTTTGATGTGAATACGAGGTATACATGATACTCCGCAATGAATATTATATCTTATCATGAAACATAGAAGTGAGATGCGATATCGCGTTTTAGGAAGCATTAGAAATCTAATGCTACGAAACGTAGACATCTGCAAACGCTATTTCCTAGCATTTAAGTGTAGTATTTACATTCTTTGAATTGAATACGAGGTATACATGACACTTCGCAATGAATATTATACCTTATCATGAAACATAGATGTGAGATGCGATATCGCGTTTTAAGAAGCATTAGATGTCTATTGCTACGATACGTAAACATCTGCAAACAATATTTCCTAGCAAGGAAGTGTCGCATTTACATTCCTTTGGAGTGAATACGAGGTATACATAACACTCCAAAATGAATATTATATAATATCACGAAACATAGTAATGAAATGCGACATCACGTTTTAAGAAGCATTAGAACTCTATTGCTACGACACGTAGACATCTGCAAACAATATTTCCTAGCAAGGAAGTGTCGCATTTACATTCTTTTGAAGTGAATACGTGGTATACATAACACTCCAAAATGAATATTATATCTTATCACTAAACATAGGAATGAAATGCGACATCTCGTTTTAAGAAGCATTAGAACTCTATTGCTATGATACGTAGACATCTGCAAACGCTACATCCTAGCATGGAAGTGTCACATTTACATTCTTTTGAAGTGAATACGAGGTATATATAACGCTCCAAAATGAATATTATATCTTATCACGAAACATAGAAATGAAATGCGTCATCTCGTTTTAAGAAGCATTAGAACACTATTGCTGCGATACGTAGACATCTGCAAACGCTATTTCCTAGCAAGGAAGTGTCGCATTTAGATTCTTTTGAAGTGAATACGAGGTATTCATAACACTCCAAAATGAATATTATACCTTATCACTAAACATAGAAATGAAATGCGACATCTCGCTTTAAGAAGCATTAGAACTCTATTGCTAAGATACGTAGACATCTGCAAACGCTATTTCCTAGCATGGAAGTGTCGCATTTACATTCTTTTGAAGTGAATACGAGGTATACATAACACTCTACAATGAATATTATACCTTATCACGAAACATAGAAATGAAATGCGACATCTCGTTTTAAGAAGCATTAGAACACTATTGCTGCGATACGTAGACATCTGCAAACGCTATTTCCTAGAATGGAAGTGTCACATTTACATTCTTTTGAAGTGAATTCGAGGTATACATAACACTCCAAAATGAATATTATATCTTATCACGATACATAGAAATGAAATGCGACATCACGTTTTAAGAAGCATTAAAACTCTATTGCTACGATACGTAGACATCTGCAAACGCTATTTCCTAGCAAGGAAGTGTCGCATTTAGATTCTTTTGAAGTGAATACGAGGTATTCATAACACTCCAAAATGAATATTATATCTTATCACTAAACATAGAAATGAAATGCGACATCTCTCTTTAAGAAGCATTAGAACTCTATTGCTAAGATACGTAGACATCTGCAAACGCTATTTCCTAGCATGGAAGTGTCGCATTTACATTCTTTTGAAGTGAATACGAGATATACATGACACTTCGCAATTAATATTATATCCTATCATGAAACATTGAAGTGAGATGCGATATCGCGTTTTAGGAAGCATTAGAACTCTATTGCTTCGATCCGTAGAAATCTGTAAACGCTATTTCCTTGCATGGAAGTGTCCCATTTACATTCTTTTGAAGTGAATACGAGGTATACATGACACTTTGCAATGAACATTATATCTTATCATGAGACATAGAAGTAAGATGCGATATCGCGTTTTAAGAAGAATTAGGACCCTATTACTTCGATGCGGAGACATCTACAAACGCTATTTCCTTGCATGGAAGTGTCCTATTTACATTATTTTGAAGTGAATACGAGGTATACATGACACTTCGCAATGAATATTGTACCTTATCACGAAACATAGAAATGAGATGTGATATCGCGATTTAAGAAGCATTAGAACACTATTGCTACGATACGAAGACATCTGCAAACGCTATCTCCTAGCAAGGAAGTGTCGCATTTACATTCTTTTGAGGTGAATACGAGGTATACATGACACTTCGCAATGAACATTATATGTTATCATGAAACATAGAAGTAAGATGCGATATCGCGTTTTAAGAAGAATTAGGAACCCATTGCCTCGACGCGGAGACACCTGCAAAGGCTATTTTCTATCATTGAAGTGTTACATTTACATTCTTTTGTAGTGAATACGAGGTATACATGACACTTCACAATGAATATTATATCTTATCATGAAACATAGTAGTGAGATGCGATATCGCGTTCTAAGAAGCATTAGAACTCTATTGCTACGATACGTAGGCATCTGCAAAGGCTATCTCTTAGCATAGAAGGGTCGCATTTACATTCTTTTCAAGCGAATACGAGGTATACATGACACATCGCAATGAATATTATATCTTATCATGAAACATAGAAGTGAGATGCGATATCGCGTTTTAAGAAGAATTGGGACCCTATTTCCTCGATGCGGAGGCATCTACAAACGCTATTTCCTAGCATGGAAGTGTCACATTTACATTCTTTTGAAGTGAATACGAGGTATACATGACACTTCGCAATGAATATTATATCATATCACGAAAGATAGAAATGAAATGCGACATCTCGCTTTAAGAAGCATTAGAACTCTATTGCTACGATACGTAGACATCTGCAATCGCTATATCCTAGCATGGAAGTTTCGCATTTACATCCTATTGAAGTCAATACGAGGTATACATGACACTTCGCAATGAAAATTATATCTTATCACTAAACATAGAACTGAAATGCGACATCTCGTTTTAAGAAACATTAGAACTCTATTGCTACGATACGTAGACATCTGCAAACGCTATATCCTAGCATGGAAGTGTCGCATTTACATTCTTTTGAAGTGAATACGTGGTGTACATGACACTTCGCAATGAATATTATATCTTATCATGAAACATAGAAGTGAGATGCGATATCGCGTTTTAAGAGTCATTAGAACTCTATTGCTACGATACGTAGACATCTGCAAACAATATTTCCTAGCAAGGACGTGTCGCATTTACATTCTTTTGAAGTGAATACGAGGTATACATAACACTCCAAAATGAATATTATATCTTATCACTAAACATAGTAATGAAATGCGACATCTCGTTCTAAGAAGCATAAGAACTCTACTGCTACGATACGTAGACATCTGCAAACGCTATTTCCTAGCATGGAAGTGTCACATTTACATTCTTTTGAAGTGAGTACGTGGTATACACAACACTTCAAAATGAATATTATATCATATCACGAAACATAGAAATGAAATGCGACATCTCGCTTTAAGAAGCATTAGAACTCTATTGCTACGATACGTAGACATCTGCAAACGCTATATCCTAGCATGGAAGTGTCGCATTTCCATCCTATTGCAGTCAATACGAGGTATACATGACACTTCGCAATGAATATTATATCTTATTATGAAACATATTTGTGAGATGCGATATCGCGTTTTAAGAAGCATTAGAACTCTATTGCTACGATACGTAGACATCTGCAAACGCTATTTCCTAGAATGGAAGAGTCGCATTTACATTCACTTGAAGTGAATACGAGGTATACATAACACCGCGCAATGACTATAATATCTTATTATGAAACATAGAAATGAAATGCGACATCTCGTTTTAAGAAGCATTAGCACTTTATTGCTGTGATATATAGACATCTACAAACAATATTTCCTAGCAAGGAAGTGTCGCATTTACATTTCTTTGAAGTGAATACGAGGTATACATGACACTTCGCAATGAATATTATATCTTATCTTGAAACATAGAAGTGTGATGCGATATCGCGTTTTAGGAAGCATTAGAACTCTATTGCTACGATACGTAGACATCTGCAAACGCTATTTCCTAGCATGTATGTGTCGCATTTACATTCTTTTGAAGTGAATACGAGGTATACATAACACTCTACAATGAATATTATACCTTATCACGAAACATAGAAATGAAATGCGACATCTCGTTTTAAGAAGCATTAGGACACTATTGCTGCGATGCGTAGACATCTGCAAACGCTATTTCCTAGCAAGGAAGTGTCGCATTTACATTCTACTGAAGTGAATACGAGGTATTCATAACACTCCAAAATGAATATTATACCTTATCAAGAAACATAGAAATGAAATGCGACATCTCGTTTTAAGAAGCATTAGAACACTATTGCTGCGATACGTAGACATCTGCAAACGCTATTTCCTAGAATGGAAGTGCCACATTTATATTCTTTTAAAGTGAATACGAGGTATACATAACACTCCAAAATGAATATTATATCTTATCACGATACATAGAAATGAAATGCGACATCACGTTTTAAGAAGCATTAGAACTCTATTGCTACGATACGTAGACATCTGCAAACAATATTTCCTAGCAAGGAAGTGTCAGATTTACATTCTTTTGAAGTGAATACGTGGTATACATAACACTCCAAAATGAATATTATATCTTATCACTAAACATAGAAATGAAATACGACATCTCGTTTTAAGAAGCATTAGAACTCTATTGCTACGATACGTAGACATCTGCAAACGCTATATCCTAGCATGGAAGTGTCGCATTTAAATTCTTTTGAAGTGAATACGAGGTATACATAACACTCTACAATGAATATTATACCTTATCACGAAACATAGAAATGAAATGCGACATCTCGTTTAAAGATGCATTAGAACTCTATTGCTACGATACGTAGACATCTGCAAACGCTATATCCTAGAATGGAAGTGTCGCATTTACATTTCTGTTGAAGTGAATACGTGGTGTACATGACACTTCGCAATGAATATTATATCTTATCATGAAACATAGAAGTGAGATGCGATATCGCGTTTTAAGAAGCATTAGAACTCTATTGCTACGATACGTAGACATCTGCAAACGCTATTTCCTAGCATGGAAGTGTCGCGTTTACATTTCTTTGAAGTGAATACGAGGTATACATGACACTTCGCAATGAATATTATATCTTATCATGAAACATAGAAGTGAGATGCGATATCGCGTTTTAAGAAGCATTAGAACTCTATTGCTACGATACGTAGACATCTGCAAACGCTATTTCCTAGCATGGAAGTGTCGCATTTACATTCTTTTGAAGTGAATACGAGGTATGCATAACACTCCAAAATGAATATTATATCTTATCACGAATCATAGAAAGGAAATGCGACATCTCGTCATAAGAAGCATTAGAACTCTATTGCTACGATACGTAGATATCTGCAAACGCTATTTCCTAGCATGTATGTGTCGCATTTACATCCTTTTGAAGTCAATACGAGGTATACATGACACTTCGCAATGAATATTATATCTTATCATGAAACATAGAAGTGAGATGCGATATCGCGTTTTAAGAAGCATTAGAACTCTATTGCTACGATACGTAGACATCTGCAAACAATATTTCCTAGCAAGGAAGTGTCGCATTTACATTTCTTTGAAGTGAATACGAGGTATACATGACACTTCGCAATGAATATTATATCTTATCATGAAACATAGAAGTGTGATGCGATATCGCGTTTTAGAAAGCATTAGAACTCTATTGCTACGATACGTAGACATTTGCAAACGCTATATCCTAGCATGGAAGTGTCTCATTAACATTCTTTTGAAGTGAATACGTGGTGTACATGACACTTCGCAATGAATATTATATCTTATCATGAAACATAGAAGTGAGATGCGATGTCGCGTTTTAAGAAGCATTAGAACTCTTTTGCTACGATACGTAGACATCTGCAAACAATATTTCCTAGCAAGGAAGTGTCGCATTTACATTTCTTTGAAGTGAATACGAGGTATACATGACACTCTACAATGAATATTATACATTATCACGAAACATAGAAATGAAATGCGACATCTCGTTTTAAGAAGCATTAGAACACTATTGCTGCGATACGTAGACACCTGCAAACGCTATTTCCTAGCAAGGAAGTGTCGCATTTACATTCTTTTGAAGTGAATACGAGGTATTCATAACACTCCAAAATGAATATTATATCTTATCACTAAACATAAAAATGAAATGCGACATCTCGTTTTAAGAAGCACTAGAACTCTATTGCTACGATACGTAGACATCTGCAAACGCTATTTCCTAGCATGGAAGTGTCGCATTTACATTCTTTTGAAGTGAATACGAGGTATACATAACACTCTACAATGAATATTATACCTTATCACGAAACATAGAAATGAAATGCGACATCTCGTTTTAAGAAGCATTAGAACACTATTGCTGCGATACGTAGACATCTGCAAACGCTATTTCCTAGAATGGAAGTGTCACATTTACAATCTTTTGAAGTGAATACGAGGTATACATAACACTCCAAAATGAATATTATATCTTATCACGATACATAGAAATGAAATGCGACATCTCGTTTTAAGAAGCATTAGAACTCTATTGCTACGATACGTAGACATCTGCATACGCTATTTCCTAGCATGGAAGTATCGCATTTACATTCTTTTGAAGTGAATACGAGGTATACATAACACTCTACAATGAATATTATACCTTATCACGAAACATAGAAATGAAATGCGACATCACGTTTTAAGAAGCATTAGCACTCTATTGCTACGATACGTAGACATCTGCAAACAATATTTCCTAGCAAGGAAGTGTCGCATTTACATTCTTTTGAAGTGAATACGTGGTATACATAACACTCCAAAAAGAATATTATATCTTATCACTAAACATAGAAATGAAATGCGACATCTCGTTTTAAGAAGCATTAGAACTCTATTGCTACGATACGTAGACATCTGCAAACGCTATATCCTAGCATGGATCTGTAGCATTTACATTCTTTTGAAGTGAATACGAGGTATACATAACACTCTACAATGAATATTATACCTTATCACGAAACATAGAAATGAAATGCGACATCTTGTTTTAAGAAGCATACGAACTCTATTGCTACGATACGTAGACATCTGCAAACGCTATATCCTAGCATGGAAGTGTCGCATTTACATTCTTTTGAAGTGAATACGTGGTGTACATGACACTTCGCAATGAATATTATATCTTATCATGAAACATAGAAGTGAGATGCGATATCGCGTTTTTAGAAGCATTAGAACTCTATTGCTACGATACGTAGACATCTGCAAACGCTATTTCCTAGCATGGAAGTGTCGCATTTACATTTCTTTGAAGTGAATACGAGGTATACATGACACTTCGCAATGAATATTATACCTTATCACGAAACATAGAAATGAGATGTGATATCGCGTTTTAAGAAGCATTAGAACACTGCTGCTACGATACGAAGACATCTGCAAACGCTATTTCCTAGCAAGGAAGTGTCGCATTTACATTCTATTGAAGTGAATACGAGGTATGCATAACACTCCAAAATGAATATTATATCTTATCACGAATCATAGAAAAGAAATGAGACATCTCGTTTTAAGAAGCATTAGAACTCTATTGCTACGATACGTAGATATCTGCAAGCGCTATTTCCTAG
>NW_027490813.1:0-45910 GCF_050948175.1 Xylocopa sonorina | reverse complement strand
CGGATAATAAGACCGCAGGTTCGCGGAAGGGCTGTACGCCGAGGTAGCGTGACGGGCTCGACGGCGGAGGAGTCGGGAAGTGAGCAAGAAGAGACCCTGAAGCCCGAAGGATAGGATCCAGAGCTCTGCAACGATAAGACCGCTGCCATAGTCCATGGAGACAAACAGGATGGCTCTCGGGTGTGAGAAGGACCTCTACCCCTCCCCATTAGAACTCTATTGCTTCGATACCTAGATATCTAGAAACGCTATTCCCTAGCAACGAAGTGTTGCATTTACATTCTTTTGACGTGTAGACGAGAATACATGACACTTCGCAATGAATATTATATCTTATCATGAAAAATAGAAATGAGATGCGATATCGCGTTCTAAGAAGCATTAGAACTCTATTGCTTCGATAAGTAGACATCTGGAAACGTAATTTCCTAGAGAGGAAGTGTCGCATTTACATTCATTTGAAGTGTAAGCGAGGAATACATGACACTGCGCAATGAATATTATATCTTATCATGAAACATAGAAATGTGATGCTATATCACGATTTAAGAAGCATTAGAACACTATTGCTTCGATACGTAGACATCTGCAAACGCTACATCCTAGCAAGGAAGTGTTGCACTTACATTCTTTTGAAGTCTATGCGAGGTATACGTGGCATCTCGCAAAGAATATTATATCTTATCATGAAACCTAGAAATGGGATGCGATATCCCGTTTTAAGAAGCATTAAATCTCTATTGCTACGATACGTAGACATCTGCAGACGCTATTTCCAAGCAAGGGAGTGTCGCATTTACAATCTTTTGAAGTGTATGCGAGGTATAAGTGACACTTCGCAATGAGTATTATAACTTATAATGAAACAGAAATGAGATGCGAAATCGCGGTCTAAGAAGCATTACAACTCTATTGCTTCGATACGTAGACATCTGGAAACGCATTTCCTAGCAAGGAAGTGTGGCATTTACATTATTTTAAATTGTAGACGTGGTGTACATAACACTTCGTAATTAATATATCTTATCATGATTCTTAGAACTGAGATGCGACTTCGCGTTCTAACAAGCACCAGAACTTCGTTGCTTCGATTCGTAGACATATGCAAACGCTATTTCCTAGCAAGCAAGTGTCGCATTTACATTCTTTAGCTGTGTATGCGAGGAATACATGACACTTCGCAATGAATATTATATCTTGACATGAAACATTGAAATGAGATCCGATATCCCGCTTTAAGAAGCATTAGAACTATTGGTACGATACGTAGAACTTTGCAAACGCTATTTCCTAGCAAGCAATAGTCGCATTTACTTCCTTTTGAAGTGAATACGAGGTGTACATGATACTTCGTAATGAATATTATATCTTATCCCGAAACATGGAAATGAGATGCGATATGGCGTTTTGAGAAGCATTAGAACTCTATTACTACGATACGTAGACATCTGCAAACGCTATTTCCTAGCAAGGAAGATTCGCATTTACATTCTTTTGAAGTGAATACGAGGTATACAGAACACTTCGCACTGAACATTATATCTTATCATGTAACATAGAAGTGAGATGCGAATTCGCGTTTTAAGAAGCACTAGAACCCTATTGCCTCGATGCGAAGATATCTGCAAACGCTATTTCCTAGCATGGAAGTCTCGCATTTACATTCTTTTGAAGGGAATTCGAGGTATACATGACACTTCAGAATGAATATTCTAACTTATCACGAATCATAGATATGAGATGCGATATCGCGATCTAAGAAGCATTAGAACTCTATTGCTACGATACGTAGGCATCTGCAAACGCTATTTCCTAGCAAGGAATTGTCGCATTTACATTCTTTTGAAGTGAATTCGAGGTATACATGACACTTCGCATTGAATATTATATCTTATCACCAAACATAAAAGTGAGTTGCGATATCGCGTTTTAAGAAGCATTAGAACTCTATTGCCTCGACACGTAGACATCTGCAGACGCTATTTCCTAGCATGGAAGTGTCGCATTTACATTCTTTTGAAGTGAATACGAGGTATTCATGACACTTCGCGATGAATATTATATCTTATCATGAAACATAGAAGTGAGATGCGATATCGCGTTTTAAGAAGCATTAGAACTCTATTGCCTCGACGCGTAGACAGCTGCAGACGCTATTTCCTAGCATGGAAGTGTCGCATTTACATTCTTTTGAAGTGAATACGAGGTGTACATGACACTTCGCAATGAACATTATATCTTATCATGTATCATAAAAGTGAGATGCGATATCGCGTTTTAAGAAGCATTAGAACACTATTGCCTCGATGCGGAGATATCTCCAAAGGCTATTTCCTAGCATGGAAATGTCACATTTACATTCTTTTGAAGTGAATACGAGGTGTACATGACATATCGCAATGATTATTATATCTTATCATGAAACATAGAAATGAGATGCGATATCGAGATATAAGTAGCATTAGAACTCTATTGCTACCATACGTAGACATCTGAATACGCTACTTCCTAGCAGGGAAGTGTCGCATTTACATTCGTTTGAAGTGAATACCAGGTATACATGACACTTCGCAATGAAAATTATATCTTATCATGAAGCATAGAAATGAGATGCGATATCTCGTTTTGAGAAGTATTAGAACTCCATTGCTACGATACGTAGTCATCTGCAAACGCTATTTCCTAGCAAGGAAGATTAGCATTTACATTCTTTTGAAGTGAATACGAGGTATATATGACACTTAGCAATGAACATTATATCTTATCATGTAACATAAAATTGAGATGCGATATCGCGTCTTAAGAAGAATTAGAACCCTATTACCTCGATGCGGAGATATCTGCAAACGCTATTTCCTAGCATGGAAGTGTCGCATTTACATTCTTTTGAAGTGAATACTAGGTATATATGACACTTCGCAATGAACATTATATCTTATCATGAAGCATAGAAGTGAGATGCGATATCGCGTTTTAAGAAGCATTAGAACTCTATTGCCTCGACGCGTAGACATCTGCAATCGCTATTTCCTAGCAACCAATAGTCGCATTTACATTCTTTTGAAGCGAATTCGAGGTTTACATGACACTTCGGAATGAATATTATAACTTATCACGAAACATAGAAATGAGATGCGATATCGCGATCTAAGAAGCATTAGAAATCTATTGCAACGACACGTAGGCATCTGCAAACGCTATGCCCTAGCAAGGAATAGTCGCATTTACATTCTTTTGATGTGAATACGAGGTATTCATGATACTTCGCAATGAATATTATATCTTATAATGAAACATAGAATTGAGATGCGATATCGCGTTTTAAGAAGCATTAGAACTCTATTGCCTCGGCGCGTAGGCTTCTGCAGACGCTATTTCCTCGCATGGAAGTGTCGCATTTACATTCTTTTGAAGTGAATACGAGGTATACATGACACTTCGCGATGAATATTGTATCTTATCACGAAACATATAAATGAGATGCGATATCGCGATTTAAGTAGCATTAGAACTCTATTGCTACGATACGTAGACATCTGAATACGCCATTTCCTAGCAAGGAAGTGTCGCATTTACTTTCGTTTGGAGGGAATACGAGGTATACATGACACTTCGCAATGAATATTATATCTTATCATGAAGCATAGAAATGAGATGCGATATCTCGTTTTGAGAAGCATTAGAACTCCATTGCTCCGATACGTAGTCATCTGCAAACGCTATTTCCTAGCAAGGAATATTCGCATTTACATTCTTTTGAAGTGAATACGAGGTATATATGACACTTCGCAATGAACATTATATCTTATCATGAAACATAGAAGTGAGATGCGATATCGCGTTTTAAGAAGAATTAGAACTCTATTGCCTCGACGAGTAGACATCTGCAGTCGCTATTTCCTAGCATGGAAGTGTCGCATTTATATTCTTTTGAAGTGAATACGAGGTGTACATGACACTCAGCAATGAGTATTATATCTTATCAGGAAGCTTAGAAATGAGATGCGATATCGCGTTTTGAGAAGCATTAGAACTCTATTGCTACGATACGTAGACATCTGCAATCGGTATTTCCTAGCAACCAATAGTCGCATTTACATTCTTTTGAAGTGAATTCGAGGTTTACATGACACTTCGGAATGAATATTATAGCATATCACGAAACATAGAAATGAGATGCGATATCGCGATCTAAGAAGCATTAGAAATCTATTTCTACGACACGTAGGCATCTGCAAACGCTATGCCCTAGCAAGGAATAGTCGCATTTACATTCTTTTGATGTGAATACGAGGTATACATGACACTTCGCAATGAATATTATATCTTATAATGAAACATAGAATTGAGATGCGATATCGCGCTTTAAGAAGCATTAGAATTCTATTGCCTCGACGCGCAGACATCTGCAGACGCTATTTCCTAGCATGGAAGTGTCGCATTTACATTCTTTTGAAGTGAATACGAGGTGTACATGACAATCCGCAATGAATATTATATCTTATCAGGAAACTTAGAAATGAGATGCGATATCGCGTTTTGAGAAGCATCAGAACACTATTGCTATGATACGTAGACATCTGCAATCACTATTTCCTACCAACCAATAGTCGCATTTACATTCTTTTGAAGGGAATACGGGGTGTACATGACATTTCGCAATGAATATTATATCATATCACGAAACATGGAAATGAGAAGCGATATCGCGTTTGAAGAAGCATTAGAACTCTATTGCCTCGACGCGTAAACATCTGCAGACGCTATTTCCTAGCATGGAAGTGTCGCATTTACATTCTTTTGAAGTGATTACGAGGTATACCTGACACTTCGCGATGAATATTATATCTTATCACGAAGCATATAAATTAGATGCGATATCGCGATTTGAGTAGCATTAGAACTCTATTGCTACGATACGTAGACATCTGAATACGCCATTTCCTAGCAAGGAAGTGTCGCATTTACATTCGTTTGGAGTGAATACCAGGTATACATGACACTTCGCAATGTATATTATATCTTATCATGAAGCATAGAAATGAGATGCGATATCTCGTTTTGAGAAGAATTAGAACTCCATTGCTACGATACGTAGTCATCTGCAAACGCTATTTCCTAGCAAGGAAGATTAGCATTTACATTCTTTTGAAGTGAATACGAGGTATATATGACACTTCGCAATGAACATTATATCTTATCATGTAACATAAAAGTGAGATGCGATATCGCGACTTAAGAAGAATTAGAACCCTATTTCCTCGATGCGGAGATATCTGCAAACGCTATTTCCTAGCATGGAAGTGTCGCATTTACATTCCTTTGAAGTGAATTCGAGGTATACATGACACTTCGCAATGCATATTATATCTTATAATGAAACATAGAATTGAGATTCGATATCGCGTTTTAAGAAGCATTAGAACTCTATTGCCTCGACGCGTAGACATCTGCAGACGCTATTTCGTAGCATGGAAGTGTCGCATTTACATTCTTTTGAAGTGAATACGAGGAGTACATGACAATCCGCAATGAATATTATATCTTATAATGAAACATAGAATTGAGATTCGATATCGCGTTTTAAGAAGCATTAGAACTCTATTGCCTCGACGCGTAGACATCTGCAGACGCTATTTCCTAGCATGGAAGTGTCGCATTTACATTCTTTTGAAGTGAATACGAGGTGTACATGACAATCCGCAATGAATATTATATCTTATCAGGAAACTTAGAAATGAGATGCGATATCGCGTTCTGAGAAGCATTAGAACATTATTGCTATGATACGTAGACATCTGCAATCGCTATTTCCTAGCAGCCAATAGTCGCATTTACATTCTTTTGAAGTGAATTCGAGGTTTACATGACACTACGGTATGAATATTATAACATATCACGAAACATAGAAATGAGATGCGATATCGCGATCTAAGAAGCATTAGAACTATATTGCTGCGATATGTAGACATCTGCAAACCCTATTTCCTAGCATGGAAGTGTCGCACTTACGTTCTTTTGAAGTGAATGCTAGGTATACATGACACTTCGCAATGAACATTATTTCTTATGACGAAACATATAAATGAGGTGTCATGTCGCGATATAAGTAGCATTAGAACGCTATTGCTGCGATATGTAGACATCTGCAAACGTTATTTCCTAGCAAGCTATAATCGCATTTACATTCTTTAGAAGTGAATACGAGGTATACATGACACTTCGCATTGAATATTATATCTTATCAAGAAACATGGAAATGAGAAGCGATATCGCGTTTGAAGAAGCATTAGAACTCTATTGCCTCGACGCGTAAACATCTGCAGACGCTATTTCCTAGCATGGAAGTGTCACATTTACATTCTTTTGAGGTGAATACGAGGTATATATGACACTTCGCAATGAACATTATATCTTATCATGTAACATAAAAGTGAGATGCGATATCGCGTCTTAAGAAGAATTAGAACCCTATTTCTTCGATGCGGAGATATCTGCAAACGCTATTTCCTAGCATTGAAGTGTCGCATTTACATTCCTTTGAAGTGCATTCGAGGTATACATGACACTTCGCAATGCATATTATATCTTATAATGAAACATAGAATTGAGATTCGATATCACGTTTTAAGAAGCATTAGAACTCTATTGCCTCGACGCGTAGACATCTGCAGACGCTATTTCCTAGCATGGAAGTGTCGCACTTACGTTCTTTTGAAGTGAATGCGAGGTATACATGACACTTCGCAATGAACATTATTTCTTATGACGAAACATATAAATGAGGTGTCATATCGCGATATAAGTAGCATTAGAACGCTATTGCTGCGATATGTAGACATCTGCAAACGTTATTTCCTAGCAAGCAATAATCGCATTTACATTCTTTAGAAGTGAATACGAGGTATACATGACACTTCGCATTGTATATTATATCTTATCATGAAACATAGAAGTGAGATGCGATATCGCGTTTTAAGAAGCATTAGAACTATATTGCCCCGACGCGTAGACATCTGCATACGCTATTTCCTAGCATGGAAGTGTCGCACTTACGTTCTTTTGAAGTGAATACGAGGTATACATGACACTTCGCAATGAGTATTATATCCTATAATGAAACATAGAATTGAGATTCGATATCGCGTTTTAAGAAGCATTAGAACTCTATGGCCTCCATGCGGAAACATCTGCAAACGCTATTTCCTAGCATGGAAGTGTCGCACTTACGTTCTTTTGAAGTGAATACGAGGTATACATGACACTTCGCAATGAATATTACATCTTATAATGAAACATAGAATTGAGATTCGATATCGCGTTTTAAGAAGCATTAGAACTCTATTGCCTCGACGCGTAGACATCTGCAGATGCTACTTCCTAGCATGGAAGTGTCGCATTTACATTCTTTTGAAGTGAATACGAGGTATACCTCACACTTCGCGATGAATATTATATCTTATCAAGAAACATATAAATGAGATGCGATATTGCGATTCAAGTAGCATTAGAACTCTATTGCTACGATACGTAGATATCTGAATACGCCATTTCCTAGCAAGGATGTGTCGCATTTACATTCGTTTGGAGGGAATACGAGGTATACATGAAACTTCGCAATGAATATTATATCTTATCATGAAACATAGAAGTGAGATGCGATATCGCGTTTTAAGAAGCATTAGAACTCTAATGCCTCGACGCGTAGACATCTGCAGTCGCTATTTCTTAGCATGGAAGTGTCGCATTTACATTCTTTTGAAATGAATACGAGGTGTACATGACACTTCGCAATGAATATTATATCTTATCGGGAAACATAGAAATGAGATGCGATATCGCGTTTTGAGAAACATTAGAACTCTATTGCTACGATACGTAGACATCTGCAATTGCTATTTCCTAGCAACCAATAGTCGCATTTACATTCTTTTGAAGTGAATTCGAGGTTTTCATGACACTTCGGAATGAATATTATAACTTATCACGATACATAGATATGAGATGCGATATCGCGATCTAAGAAGCATTAGAACCCTATTGCTACGATACGTAGGCATCTGCAAACGCTATGCCCTAGCAAGGAATAGTCGCATTTACATTCTTTTGATGTGAATACGAGGTATACATGACACTTCGCAATGAATATTATATCTTATAATGAAACATAGAATTGAAATTCGATATCGCGTTTTAAGAAGCATTAGAACTCTATTGCCTCGACGCGTAGACATCTGCAGACGCTATTTCCTAGCATGGAAGTGTCGCATTTACATTCTTTTGAAGTGAATACGAGGTATACCTGACACCTCGCGATGAATATTATATCTTATCACGAACCATATAAATGAGATGCGATATCGCGATTTAACTAGCATTAGAACTCTATTGCTACGATACGTAGACATCTGAATACGCCATTTCCTAGCAAGGAAGTGTCGCATTTACAGTCGTTTGGAGGGAATACGAGGTATACATGACACTTCGCAATGAATATTATATCTTATCATGTAACATAGAAGAGAGATGCGATTTCGCGTTTAAAGAAGCATTAGAACTCTATGGCCTCGATGCGGAAACATCTGCAAACGCTATTTCCTAGCATGGAAGTGTCGCACTTACATTCTTTTGAAGTGAATACGAGGTGCACATGACACTTCGCAATGAATATTATATCTTATCACGATACATATAAACGAGATGCGATATTGCGATTTAAGTAGCATTAGAACTCTATTGCTACGATACGTAGACATCTGCAAACGCTATTTCCCAGCAAGCAGTAGTCGCATTTGCTTTCTTTTGAATTGAAAACGAGGTGTACATGACACTTCGCTATGATTATTATATCTTATCACGAAACATAGAAATGAGATGCGATATTGCGATTTAAGTAGCATTAGAACTCTATTGCTACGATACGTAGACATCTGCAAACGCTATTTCCCAGCAAGCAGTAGTCGCATTTGCTTTCTTTTGAATTGAAAACGAGGTGTACATGACACTTCGCAATGATTATTATATCTTATCACGAAACATAGAAGAGAGATGCGATATCGCGTTTTAAGAAGCATTAGGACTCTGTGGCCTCGATGTGGAGACATCTGCAAACGCTATTTCCTAGCATGGAAGTGTCGCACTTACATTCTTTTGAAGTGAATAAGAGGTATACATGACACTTCGCAATGAATATTATATCTTATCACGAAACATATAAATGAGATGCGATATCGCGATTTAAGTAGCATCAGAACTCTATTGCTACGATACGTAGACATCTGCAAACGCTATTTCCTAGCAAGCAATAGTCGCATTTACATTCATTTGGAGTGAATACGAGGTATACATGACACTTCGCAATGATTATTATATCTTATCACGAAACATAGAAATGAGATGCGATATCGCGATTTAAGTAGCATTAGAACACTATTGCTACGATACGTAGACATCTGCTAACGATATTTCCTATCAAGCAATAGTCGCATTTACATTCTTTTGAAATGAATACGAGGCATACATGTCACTTCCCAATGAATATTATACCTTATCATGAAACATAGAAGGTAGATGCGATATCGCGTTCTAAGAAGCATTAGAACTCTGTGGCCTCGATGCGGAGACATCTGCAAACGCTATTTCCTAGCATGGAAGCGTCGCATTTACATTCTTTTGAAGTGAATACGAGGTGTACATGACACTTCGCAATGAATATTATATCTTATCGGGAAACATAGAAATGAGATGCGATATCGCGTTCTGAGAAGCATCAGAACTCTATTGCTACGATACGTAGACATCTGCAAACGCTATTTCCTAGCAAGCAATAGTCGCATTTACATTCATTTGGAGTGAATACGAGGTATACATGACACTTCGCAATGATTATTATATCTTATCACGAAACATAGAAATGAGATGCGATATCGCGATCTAAGAAGCATTAGAACTCTATTGCTACGATACGTAGGCATCTGCAAACGCTATGCCCTAGCAAGGAATAGTCGCATTTACATTCTTTTGATGTGAATACGAGGTGTACATGACACTTCGCAATGAATATTATATCTTATAATGAAACATAGAATTGAGATTCGATATCACGTTTTAAGAAGCATTAGAACTCTATTGCCTCGACGCGTAGACATCTGCAGACGCTATTTCCTAGCATGGAAGTGTCGCATTTACATTCTTTTGAAGTGAATACGAGGTATACCTGACACTTCGCGATGAATATTATATCTTATCACGAAACATATAAATGAGATGCGATATCGCGATTTAAGTAGCATTAGAACTCTATTGCTACGATACGTAGACATCTGAATACGCCATTTCCTAGCAAGGAAGTGTCGCATTTACATTCGTTTGGAGGGAATACGATTTATACATGACACTTCGCAATGAATATTATATCTTATCATGTAACATAGAAGAGAGATGCGATTTCGCGTTTTAAGAAGCATTAGAACACTATGGCCTCGATGCGGAGACATCTGCAAACGCTATTTCCTAGCATGGAAGTGTCGCACTTACATTCTTTTGAAGTGAATACGTGGTATACATGACACTTCGCAATGAATATTATATCTTATTACGACACATATATATGAGTTGCGATATCGCGATTTAAGTAGCACTAAAACTCTATTGCTACGATACGTAGACATCTGCAAACGCTATTTCGTAGCAAGCAATAGTCGCATTTACATTCTTTTGGAGTGAATACGAGGTATACATGACACTTCGCAATGAATATTATATCTTATCACAAAACATAAAATGAGATGCGATATCGCGATTTAAGTAGCATTAGAACTCTATTTCTACGATACGTAGACATTTGAATACGCCATTTCCTAGCAAGGAAGTGTCGCATTTACATTCGTTTGGAGAGAATTCGAGGAATACATGACACTTCGCAATGAATATTATATCTTATCATGAAACATAGAAGAGAGATGCGTTATCGCGTTTTAAGATTCACTAGAACTCTATGGCCTCGATGCGGAGACATCTGCAAACGCTATTTCCTAGCATGGAAGTGTCGCATTTACATTCTTTTTAAATGAATACGAGGTGTACATGACACTTCGCAATGAATATTATATTTTATCGGGAAACATAGAAATGAGATGCGATATCGCGTTTTGAGAAGCATTAGAACTCTATTGCTACGATACGTAGACATCTGCAATCGCTATTTCCTAGCAACCAATAGTCGCATTTACATTCTTTTGAAGTGAATTCGAGGTTTACATGACACTTCGGAATGAATATTATAACTTATCACGAAACATAGAAATGAGATGCGATATCGCGATCTAAGAAGCATTAGAACTCTATTGCTACGATACGTAGGCATCTGCAAACGCTATGCCCTAGCAAGGAATAGTCGCATTTACATTCTTTTGATGTGAATACGAGGTATACATGACACTTCGCAATGAATATTATATCTTATAGTGAAACATAGAATTGAGATTCGATATCGCGTTTTAAGAAGCATTAGAACACTATGGCCTCGATGCGGAGACATCTGCAAACGCTATTTCCTAGCATGGAAGTGTCGCACTTACATTCTTTTGAAGTGAATACGTGGTATACATGACACTTCGCAATGAATATTATATCTTATTACGAAACATATATATGAGTTGCGATATCGCGATTTAAGTAGCACTAAAACTCTATTGCTACGATACGTAGACATCTGCAAACGCTATTTCGTAGCAAGCAATAGTCGCATTTACATTCTTTTGGAGTGAATACGAGGTATACATGACACTTCGCAATGAATATTATATCTTATCACAAAACATAAAATGAGATGCGATATCGCGATTTAAGTAGCATTAGAACTCTATTTCTACGATACGTAGACATTTGAATACGCCATTTCCTAGCAAGGAAGTGTCGCATTTACATTCGTTTGGAGAGAATTCGAGGAATACATGACACTTCGCAATGAATATTATATCTTATCATGAAACATAGAAGAGAGATGCGTTATCGCGTTTTAAGATTCACTAGAACTCTATGGCCTCGATGCGGAGACATCTGCAAACGCTATTTCCTAGCATGGAAGTGTCGCATTTACATTCTTTTGAAATGAATACGAGGTGTACATGACACTTCGCAATGAATATTATATTTTATCGGGAAACATAGAAATGAGATGCGATATCGCGTTTTGAGAAGCATTAGAACTCTATTGCTACGATACGTAGACATCTGCAATCGCTATTTCCTAGCAACCAATAGTCGCATTTACATTCTTTTGAAGTGAATTCGAGGTTTACATGACACTTCGGAATGAATATTACAACTTATCACGAAACATAGAAATGAGATGCGATATCGCGATCTAAGAAGCATTAGAACTCTATTGCTACGATACGTAGGCATCTGCAAACGCTATGCCCTAGCAAGGAATAGTCGCATTTACATTCTTTTGATGTGAATACGAGGTATACATGACACTTCGCAATGAATATTATATCTTATAGTGAAACATAGAATTGAGATTCGATATCGCGTTTTAAGAAGCATTAGAACTCTATTGTCTCGACGCGTAGTCATCTGCAGACGCTATTTCCTAGCATGGAAGTGTCGCATTTACATTCTTTTGCAGTGAATACGAGGTATACCTGACACTTCGCGATGAATATTATATCTTATCACGAAACATATAAATGAGATGCGATATCGCGATTTAAGTAGCATTAGAACTCTATTGCTACGATACGTAGACATCTGAATACGCCATTTCCTAGCAAGGAAGTGTCGCATTTACATTCGTTTGGAGGGAATACGAGTTATACATGACACTTCGCAATGAATATTATATCTTATCATGTAACATAGAAGAGAGATGCGATTTCGCGTTTTAAGAAGCATTAGAACTCTATGGCCTCGATGCGGAGACATCTGCAAACGCTATTTCCTAGCATGGAAGTGTCGCACTTACATTCTTTTGAAGTGAGTACGTGGTATACATGACACTTCGCAATGAATATTATATCTTATTACGAAACATATATATGAGTTGCGATATCGCGATTTAAGTAGCACCAGAACTCTATTGCTACGATACGTAGACATCTGCAAACGCTATTTCGTAGCAAGCAATAGTCGCATTTACATTCTTTTGGAGTGAATACGAGGTATACATGACACTTCGCAATGAATATTATATCTTATAATGAAACATAGAATTGAGATTCGATGTCGCGTTTTAAGAAGCATTAGAACTATATTGCCTCGACGCGTAGACATCTGCAGATGCTACTTCCTAGCATGGAAGTGTCGCATTTACATTCTTTTGAAGTGAATACGAGGTATACCTCACACTTCGCGATGAATATTATATCTTATCAAGAAACATATAAATGAGATGCGATATTGCGATTCAAGTAGCATTAGAACTCTATTGCTACGATACGTAGATATCTGAATACGCCATTTCATAGCAAGGATGTGTCGCATTTACATTCGTTTGGAGGGAATACGAGGTATACATGAAACTTCGCAATGAATATTATATCTTATCATGAAACATAGAAGTGAGATGCGATATCGCGTTTTAAGAAGCATTAGAACTCTAATGCCTCGACGCGTAGACATCTGCAGTCGCTATTTCTTAGCATGGAAGTGTCGCATTTACATTCTTTTGAAATGAATACGAGGTGTACATGACACTTCGCAATGAATATTATACCTTATCATGAAACATAGAAGAGAGATGCGATATCGCGTTTTAAGAAGCATTAGAACTCTGTGGCCTCGATGCGGAGACATCTGCAAACGCTATTTCCTAGCATGGAAGCGTCGCACTTACATTCTTTTGAAGCGAATACGTGGTATACATGACACTTCGCAATGAATATTATATCTTATCACGAAACATATAAATGAGATGCGATATCGCGATTTAAGTAGCATCAGAACTCTATTGCTACGATACGTAGACATCTGCAAACGCTGTTTCCTAGCAAGCAATAGTCGCGATTACATTCATTTGGAGTGAATACGAGGTATACATGACACTTCGCAATGATTATTATATCTTATCACGAAACATAGAAATGAGATGCGATATCGCGATTTAAGTAGCATTAAAACACCATTGCTACGATACGTAGACATCTGAATACGCCATTTCCTAGCAAGGAAGTGTCGCATTTACATTCGATTGGAGAGAATACGAGGTATACATGACACTTCGCAATGAGTATTATATCTTATCATGAAACATAGGAGAGAGATGCGTTATCGCGTTTTAAGATTCATTAGAACTCTATGGCCTCGAGGCAGAGACATCTGCAAACGCGATTTCCTAGCATGGAAGTATCGCATTTACATTCTCTTGAAGTGAATACGAGGTATACATGACACTTCGCAATGAATATTATATCATATCATGAAACATAGAAGAGAGAAGCGATATCGCGATTTAAGAAGCATTAGAACTCTATGGCCTCGATGCGGAAACATCTGCAAACGCTATTTCCTAGCATGGAAGTGTCGCATTTACATTCTTTTGAAGTGAATACGAGGTGTACATGACACTTCGCAATGAATATTATATCTTATCGGGAAACATAGAAATGAGATGCGATATCGCGTTTTGAGAAGCATTAGAACTCTATTGCTACGATACGTAGACATCTGCAATCGCTATTTCCTAGCAACCAATAGTCGCGTTTACTTTCGTTTGAAGTGAATTCGAGGTTTACATGACACTTCGGAATGAATATTATAACTTATCACGAAACATAGAAATGAGATGCGATATCGCGATCTAAGAAGCATTAGAACTCTATTGCTACGATATGTAGGCATCTGCAAACGCTATGCCCTAGCAAGGAATAGTCGCATTTACATTCATTTGATGTGAATACGAGGTATACATGACACTTCGCAATGAATATTATATCTTATAATGAAACATAGAATTGAGATTCGATATCACGTTTTAAGAAGCATTAGAACTCTATTGCCTCGACGCGTAGACATCTGCAGACGCTATTTCCTAGCATGGAAGTGTCGCATTTACATTCTTTTGAAGTGAATACGAGGTATACCTGACACTTCGCGATGAATATTATATCTTATCACGAAACATATAAATGAGTTGCGATATCGCGATTTAAGTAGCATTAGAACTCTATTGCTACGATACGTAGACATCTGAATACGCCATTTCCTAGCAAGGAAGTGTCGCATTTACAGTCGTTTGGAGGGAATACGAGGTATACATGACACTTCGCAATGAATATTATATCTTATCATGTAACATAGAAGAGAGATGCGATTTCGCGTTTAAAGAAGCATTAGAACTCTATGGCCTCGATGCGGAAACATCTGCAAACGCTATTTCCTAGCATGGAAGTGTCGCACTTACATTCTTTTGAAGTGAATACGAGGTGCACATGACACTTCGCAATGAATATTATATCTTATCACGATACATATAAACGAGATGCGATATTGCGATTTAAGTAGCATTAGAACTCTATTGCTACGATACGTAGACATCTGCAAACGCTATTTCCCAGCAAGCAGTAGTCGCATTTGCTTTCTTTTGAATTGAAAACGAGGTGTACATGACACTTCGCTATGATTATTATATCTTATCACGAAACATAGAAATGAGATGCGATATTGCGATTTAAGTAGCATTAGAACTCTATTGCTACGATACGTAGACATCTGCAAACGCTATTTCCCAGCAAGCAGTAGTCGCATTTGCTTTCTTTTGAATTGAAAACGAGGTGTACATGACACTTCGCAATGATTATTATATCTTATCACGAAACATAGAAGAGAGATGCGATATCGCGTTTTAAGAAGCATTAGGACTCTGTGGCCTCGATGTGGAGACATCTGCAAACGCTATTTCCTAGCATGGAAGTGTCGCACTTACATTCTTTTGAAGTGAATAAGAGGTATACATGACACTTCGCAATGAATATTATATCTTATCACGAAACATATAAATGAGATGCGATATCGCGATTTAAGTAGCATCAGAACTCTATTGCTACGATACGTAGACATCTGCAAACGCTATTTCCTAGCAAGCAATAGTCGCATTTACATTCATTTGGAGTGAATACGAGGTATACATGACACTTCGCAATGATTATTATATCTTATCACGAAACATAGAAATGAGATGCGATATCGCGATTTAAGTAGCATTAGAACACTATTGCTACGATACGTAGACATCTGCAAACGATATTTCCTATCAAGCAATAGTCGCATTTACATTCTTTTGAAATGAATACGAGGCATACATGTCACTTCCCAATGAATATTATACCTTATCATGAAACATAGAAGAGAGATGCGATATCGCGTTCTAAGAAGCATTAGAACTCTGTGGCCTCGATGCGGAGACATCTGCAAACGCTATTTCCTAGCATGGAAGCGTCGCACTTACATTCTTTTGAAGTGAATACGTGGTATACATGACACTTCGCAATGAATATTATATCTTATCACGAAACATATAAATGAGATGCGATATCGCGATTTAAGTAGCATCAGAACTCTATTGCTACGATACGTAGACATCTGCAAACGCTATTTCCTAGCAAGCAATAGTCGCGATTACATTCATTTGGAGTGAATACGAGGTATACATGACACTTCGCAATGATTATTATATCTTATCATGAAACATAGAAGTGAGATGCGATATCGCGTTTTAAGAAGCATTAGAACTCTAATGCCTCGACGCGTAGACATCTGCAGTCGCTATTTCTTAGCATGGAAGTGTCGCATTTACATTCTTTTGAAATGAATACGAGGTGTACATGACACTTCGCAATGAATATTATACCTTATCATGAAACATAGAAGAGAGATGCGATATCGCGTTTTAAGAAGCATTAGAACTCTGTGGCCTCGATGCGGAGACATCTGCAAACGCTATTTCCTAGCATGGAAGCGTCGCACTTACATTCTTTTGAAGGGAATACGTGGTATACATGACACTTCGCAATGAATATTATATCTTATCACGAAACATATAAATGAGATGCGATATCGCGATTTAAGTAGCATCAGAACTCTATTGCTACGATACGTAGACATCTGCAAACGCTGTTTCCTAGCAAGCAATAGTCGCGATTACATTCATTTGGAGTGAATACGAGGTATACATGACACTTCGCAATGATTATTATATCTTATCACGAAACATAGAAATGAGATGCGATATCGCGATTTAAGTAGCATTAAAACACCATTGCTACGATACGTAGACATCTGAATACGCCATTTCCTAGCAAGGAAGTGTCGCATTTACATTCGATTGGAGAGAATACGAGGTATACATGACACTTCGCAATGAGTATTATATCTTATCATGAAACATAGGAGAGAGATGCGTTATCGCGTTTTAAGATTCATTAGAACTCTATGGCCTCGATGCAGAGACATCTGCAAACGCGATTTCCTCGCATGGAAGTATCGCATTTACATTCTCTTGAAGTGAATACGAGGTATACATGACACTTCGCAATGAATATTATATCATATCATGAAACATAGAAGAGAGAAGCGATATCGCGATTTAAGAAGCATTAGAACTCTATGGCCTCGATGCGGAAACATCTGCAAACGCTATTTCCTAGCATGGAAGTGTCGCATTTACATTCTTTTGAAGTGAATACGAGGTGTACATGACACTTCGCAATGAATATTATATCTTATCGGGAAACATAGAAATGAGATGCGATATCGCGTTTTGAGAAGCATTAGAACTCTATTGCTACGATACGTAGACATCTGCAATCGCTACTTCCTAGCAACCAATAGTCGCATTTACTTTCGTTTGAAGTGAATTCGAGGTTTACATGACACTTCGGAATGAATATTATAACTTATCACGAAACATAGAAATGAGATGCGATATCGCGATCTAAGAAGCATTAGAACTCTATTGCTACGATACGTAGGCATCTGCAAACGCTATGCCCTAGCAAGGAATAGTCGCATTTACATTCATTTGATGTGAATACGAGGTATACATGACACTTCGCAATGAATATTATATCTTATAATGAAACATAGAATTGAGATTCGATATCACGTTTTAAGAAGCATTAGAACTCTATTGCCTCGACGCGTAGACATCTGCAGACGCTATTTCCTAGCATGGAAGTGTCGCATTTACATTCTTTTGAAGTGAATACGAGGTATACCTGACACTTCGCGATGAATATTATATCTTATCACGAAACATATAAATGAGATGCGATATCGCGATTTAAGTAGCATTAGAACTCTATTGCTACGATACGTAGACATCTGAATACGCCATTTCCTAGCAAGGAAGTGTAGCATTTACATTCGTTTGGAGGGAATACGATTTATACATGACACTTCGCAATGAATATTATATCTTATCATGTAACATAGAAGAGAGATGCGATTTCGCGTTTTAAGAAGCATTAGAACACTATGGCCTCGATGCTGAGACATCTGCAAACGCTATTTCCTAGCATGGAAGTGTCGCACTTACATTCTTTTGAAGTGAATACGTGGTATACATGACACTTCGCAATGAATATTATATCTTATTACGAAACATATATATGAGTTGCGATATCGCGATTTAAGTAGCACCAGAACTCTATTGCTACGATACGTAGACATCTGCAAACGCTATTTCGTAGCAAGCAATAGTCGCATTTACATTCTTTTGGAGTGAATACGAGGTATACATGACACTTCGCAATGAATATTATATTTTATCACGAAACATATAAAATGAGATGCGATATCGCGATTTAAGTAGCATTAGAACTCTATTTCTACGATACGTAGACATTTGAATACGCCATTTCCTAGCAAGGAAGTGTCGCATTTACATTCGTTTGAAGAGAATTCGAGGAATACATGACACTTCGCAATGAATATTATATCTTGTCATGAAACATAGAAGAGAGATGCGTTATCGCGATTTAGGATTCATTAGAACTCTATGGCCTCGATGCGGAGACATCTGCAAACGCTATTTCCTAGCATGGAAGTGTCGCACTTACGTTCTTTTGAAGTGAATACGAGGTATACATGACACTTCGCAATGAATATTACATCTTATAATGAAACATAGAATTGAGATTCGATATCGCGTTTTAAGAAGCATCAGAACTCTATTGCCTCGACGCGTAGACATCTGCAGATGCTACTTCCTAGCATGGAAGTGTCGCATTTACATTCTTTTGAAGTGAATACGAGGTATACCTCACACTTCGCGATGAATATTATATCTTATCAAGAAACATATAAATGAGATGCGATATTGCGGTTCAAGTAGCATTAGAACTCTATTGCTACGATACGTAGATATCTGAATACGCCATTTCCTAGCAAGGATGTGTCGCATTTACATTCGTTTGGAGGGAATACGAGGTATACATGAAACTTCGTAATGAATATTATATCTTATCATGAAACATAGAAGTGAGATGCGATATCGCGTTTTAAGAAACATTAGAACTCTAATGCCTCGACGCGTAGACATCTGCAGTCGCTATTTCTTAGCATGGAAGTGTCGCATTTACATTCTTTTGAAATGAATACGAGGTGTACATGACACTTCGCAATGAATATTATATCTTATCGGGAAACATAGAAATGAGATGCGATATCGCGTTTTGAGAAGCATTAGAACTCTATTGCTACGATACGTAGACATCTGCAATTGCTATTTCCTAGCAACCAATAGTCGCATTTACATTCTTTTGAAGTGAATTCGAGGTTTTCATGACACTTCGGAATGAATATTATAACTTATCACGATACATAGATATGAGATGCGATATCGCGATCTAAGAAGCATTAGAACCCTATTGCTACGATACGTAGGCATCTGCAAACGCTATGCCCTAGCAAGGAATAGTCGCATTTACATTCTTTTGATGTGAATACGTGGTATACATGACACTTCGCAATGAATATTATATCTTATAATGAAACATAGAATTGAAATTCGATATCGCGTTTTAAGAAGCATTAGAACTCTATTGCCTCGACGCGTAGACATCTGCAGACGCTATTTCCTAGCATGGAAGTGTCGCACTTACATTCTTTTGAAGTGAATACGTGGTATACATGACACTTCGCAATGAATATTATATCTTATTACGAAACATATATATGAGTTGCGATATCGCGATTTAAGTAGCACCAGAACTCTATTGCTACGATACGTAGACATCTGCAAACGCTATTTCGTAGCAAGCAATAGTCGCATTTACATTCTTTTGGAGTGAATACGAGGTATACATGACACTTCGCAATGAATATTATATCTTATCACGAAACATATAAAATGAGATGCGATATCGCGATTTAAGTAGCATTAGAACTCTATTGCTACGATACGTAGACATCTGAATACGCCATTTCCTAGCAAGGAAGAGTCGCATTTACATTCGTTTGGAGGGAATACGAGGTATACATGACACTTCGCAATGAATATTATATTTTGTCATGAAACATAGAAGTGAGATGCGATATCGCGTTTTAAGAAGCATTAGAACTATATTGCACCGACGCGTAGACATCTGCAGACGCTATTTCCTAGCATGGAAGTATCGCATTTACATTCTTTTGAAGTGAATACGAGGTATACCTGACACTTCGCGATGAACATTATAACTTATCACGAAACATATTAATGAGATGCGATATCGCGATTTAAGTAGCATTAGAACTCTATTGCTACGATACGTAGACATCTGAATACGCCATTTCCTAGCAAGGAAGTGTCGCATTTACATTCGTTTGGAGGGAATACGAGTTATACATGACACTTCGCAATGAATATTATATCTTATCATGTAACATAGAAGAGAGATGCGATTTCGCGTTTTAAGAAGCAGTAGAACTCTATGGCCTCGATGCGGAGACATCTGCAAACGCTATTTCCTAGCATGGAAGTGTCGCACTTACATTCTTTTGAAGTGAATACGTGGTATACATGACACTTCGCAATGAATATTATATCTTATTACGAAACATATATATGAGTTGCGATATCGCGATTTAAGTAGCACCAGAACTCTATTGCTACGATACGTAGACATCTGCAAACGCTATTTCGTAGCAAGCAATAGTCGCATTTACATTCTTTTGGAGTGAATACGAGGTATACATGACACTTCGCAATGAATATTATATCTTATCACGAAACATATAAAATGAGATGCGATATCGCGATTTAAGTAGCATTAGAACTCTATTTCTACGATACGTAGACATTTGAATACGCCATTTCCTAGCAAGGAAGTGTCGCACTTACATTCGTTTGGAGGGAATACGAGGTATACATGAAACTTCGCAATGAATATTATATCTTGTCATGAAACATAGAAGTGAGATGCGATATCGCGTTTTAAGAAGCATTAGAACTATATTGCACCGACGCGTAGACATCTGCAGACGCTATTTCCTAGCATGGAAGTATCGCATTTACATTCTTTTGAAGTGAATACGAGGTATACCTGACACTTCGCGATGAACATTATATCTTATCACGAAACATATTAATGAGATGCGATATCGCGATTTAAGTAGCATTAGAACTCTATTGCTACGATACGTAGACATCTGAATACGCCATTTCCTAGCAAGGAAGTGTCGCATTTACAGTCGTTTGGAGGGAATACGAGGTATACATGACACTTCGCAATGAATATTATATCTTATCATGTAACATAGAAGAGAGATGCGATTTCGCGTTTTAAGAAGCATTAGAACTCTATGGCCTCGATGCGGAAACATCTGCAAACGCTATTTCCTAGCATGGAAGTGTCGCACTTACATTCTTTTGAAGTGAATACGAGGTGCACATGACACTTCGCAATGAATATTATATCTTATCACGAAACATATAAATGAGATGCGATATTGCGATTTAAGTAGCATTAGAACTCTATTGCTACGATACGTAGACATCTGCAAATGCTATTTCCCAGCAAGCAGTAGTCGCATTTGCTTTCTTTTGAATTGAAAACGAGGTGTACATGACACTTCGCTATGATTATTATATCTTATCACGAAACATAGAAATGAGATGCGATATCGCGATTTAAGTAACATTAAAACACCATTGCTACGATACGTAGACATCTGAATACGCCATTTCCTAGCAAGGAAGTGTCGCATTTACATTCGTTTGGAGGGAATACGAGGTATACATGACACTTCGCAATGAATATTATATCTTATCATGTAACATAGAAGAGAGATGCGATTTCGCGTTTTAAGAATCATTAGAACTCTATGGCCTCGATGCGCAGACATCTGCAAACGCTATTTCCTAGCATGGAAATGTCGCACTTACATTCTTTTGAAGTGAATACGAGGTGTACATGATACTTCGCAATGAATGTCATATCTTATCACGAAACATATAAATGAGATGCGATATTGCGGTTTAAGTAGCATTAGAACTCTATTTCTACGATACGTAGACATCTGCAAACGCTATTTCCTAGCAAGCAATAGTCGCATTTACATTCTATTGAAATGAATACGAGGCATACATGTCACTTCCCAATGAATATTATACCTTATCATGAAACATAGAAGAGAGATGCGATATCGCGTCTTAAGAAGCATTAGGACTCTGTGGCCTCGATGTGGAGACATCTGCAAACGCTATTTCCTAGCATGGAAGTGTCGCACTTACATTCTTTTGAAGTGAATAAGAGGTATACATGACACTTCGCAATGAATATTATATCTTATCACGAAACATATAAATGAGATGCGATATCGCGATTTAAGTAGCATCAGAAACTCTATTGCTACGATACGTAGACATCTGCAAACGCTATTTCCTAGCAAGCAATAGTCGCATTTACATTCATTTGGAGTGAATACGAGGTATACATGACACTTCGCAATGATTATTATATCTTATCACGAAACATAGAAATGAGATGCGATATCGCGATTTAATTAGCATTAGAACACTATTGCTACGATACGTAGACATCTGCAAACGATATTTCCTAGCAAGCAATAGTCGCATTTACATTCTTTTGAAATGAATACGAGGCATACATGTCACTACCCAATGAATATTATACCTTATCATGAAACATAGAAGAGAGACGCGATATCGCGATTTAAGTAGCATTAAAACACCATTGCTACGATACGTAGACATCTGAATACGCCATTTCCTAGCAAGGAAGTGTCGCATTTACATTCGATTGGAGAGAATACGAGGTATACATGACAGTTCGCAATGAGTATTATATCTTATCATGAAACATAGGAGAGAGATGCGTTATCGCGTTTTAAGAAGCATTAGAACTCTATGGCCTCGATGCGGAAACATCTGCAAACGCTATTTCCTAGCATGGAAGTGTCGCACTTACATTCTTTTGAAGTGAATACGAGGTGCACATGACACTTCGCAATGAATATTATATCTTATCACGAAACATATAAATGAGATGCGATATTGCGATTTAAGTAGCATTAGAACTCTATTGCTACGATACGTAGACATCTGCAAACGCTATTTCCCAGCAAGCAGTAGTCGCATTTGCTTTCTTTTGAATTGAAAACGAGGTGTACATGACACTTCGCAATGATTATTATATCTTATCACGAAACATAGAAATGAGATGCGATATCGCGATTTAAGTAACATTAAAACACCATTGCTACGATACGTAGACATCTGAATACGCCATTTCCTAGCAAGGAAGTGTCGCATTTACATTCGTTTGGAGGGAATACGAGGTATACATGACACTTCGCAATGAATATTATATCTTATCATGTAACATAGAAGAGAGATGCGATTTCGCGTTTTAAGAATTATTAGAACTCTATGGCCTCGATGCGCAGACATCTGCAAACGCTATTTCCTAGCATGGAAGTGTCGCACTTACATTCTTTTGAAGTGAATACGAGGTGTACATGATACTTCGCAATGAATGTCATATCTTATCACGAAACATATAAATGAGATGCGATATTGCGGTTTAAGTAGCATTAGAAATCTATTTCTACGATACGTAGACATCTGCAAACGCTATTTCCTAGCAAGCAATAGTCGCATTTACAATCTATTGAAATGAATACGAGGCATACATGTCACTTCCCAATGAATATTATACCTTATCATGAAACATAGAAGAGAGATGCGATATCGCGATTTAAGTAGCATTAGAAATCTATTTCTACGATACGTAGACATTTGAATACGCCATTTCCTAGCAAGGAAGTGTCGCATTTACATTCGTTTGGAGAGAATTCGAGGAATACATGACACTTCGCAATGAATATTATATCTTGTCATGAAACATAGAAGAGAGATGCGTTATCGCGATTTAAGATTCATTAGAACTCTATGGCCTCGATGCGGAGACATCTGCAAACGCTATTTCCTAGCATGGATGTGTCGCACTTACGTTCTTTTGAAGTGAATACGAGGTATACATGACACTTCGCAATGAATATTACATCTTATAATGAAACATAGAATTGAGATTCGATATCGCGTTTTAAGAAGCATTAGAACTCTATTGCCTCGACGCGTAGACATCTGCAGATGCTACTTCCTAGCATGGAAGTGTCGCATTTACATTCTTTTGAAGTGAATACGAGGTATACCTCACACTTCGCGATGAATATTATATCTTATCAAGAAACATATAAATGAGATGCGATATTGCGATTCAAGTAGCATTAGAACTCTACTGCTACGATACGTAGATATCTGAATACGCCATTTCCTAGCAAGGATGTGTCGCATTTACATTCGTTTGGAGGGAATACGAGGTATACATGAAACTTCGCAATGAATATTATATCTTATCATGAAACATAGAAGTGAGATGCGATATCGCGTTTTAAGAAGCATTAGAACTCTAATGCCTCGACGCGTAGACATCTGCAGTCGCTATTTCTTAGCATGGAAGTGTCGCATTTACATTCTTTTGAAATGAATACGAGGTGTACATGACACTTCGCAATGAATATTATATCTTATCGGGAAACATAGAAATGAGATGCGATATCGTGTTTTGAGAAGCATTAGAACTCTATTGCTACGATACGTAGACATCTGCAATTGCTATTTCCTAGCAACCAATAGTCGCATTTACATTCTTTTGAAGTGAATTCGAGGTTTTCATGACACTTCGGAATGAATATTATAACTTATCACGATACATAGATATGAGATGCGATATCGCGATCTAAGAAGCATTAGAACCCTATTGCTACGATACGTAGGCATCTGCAAACGCTATGCCCTAGCAAGGAATAGTCGCATTTACATTCTTTTGATGTGAATACGAGGTATACATGACACTTCGCAATGAATATTATATCTTATAATGAAACATAGAATTGAAATTCGATATCGCGTTTTAAGAAGCATTAGAACTCTATTGCCTCGACGCGTAGACATCTGCAGACGCTATTTCCTAGCATGGAAGTGTCGCATTTACATTCTTTTGAAGTGGATACGAGGTATACCTGACACTTCGCGATGAATATTATATCTTATCACGAACCATATAAATGAGATGCGATATCGCGATTTAACTAGCATTAGAACTCTATTGCTACGATAGGTAGACATCTGAATACGCCATTTCCTAGCAAGGAAGAGTCGCATTTACATTCGTTTGGAGGGAATACGAGGTATACATGACACTTCGCAATGAATATTATATCTTGTCATGAAACATAGAAGTGAGATGCGATATCGCGTTTTAAGAAGCATTAGAACTATATTGCACCGACGCGTAGACATCTGCAGACGCTATTTCCTAGCATGGAAGTATCGCATTTACATTCTTTTGAAGTGAATACGAGGTATACCTGACACTTCGCGATGAACATTATATCTTATCACGAAACATATTAATGAGATGCGATATCGCGATTTAAGTAGCATTAGGACTCTATTGCTACGATACGTAGACATCTGAATACGCCATTTCCTAGCAAGGAAGTGTCGCATTTACAGTCGTTTGGAGGGAATACGAGGTATACATGACACTTCGCAATGAATATTATATCTTATCATGTAACATAGAAGAGAGATGCGATTTCGCGTTTTAAGAAGCATTAGAACTCTATGGCCTCGATGCGGAAACATCTGCAAACGCTATTTCCTAGCATGGAAGTGTCGCAGTTACATTCTTTTGAAGTGAATACGAGGTGCACATGACACTTCGCAATGAATATTATATCTTATCACGAAACATATAAATGAGATGCGATATTGCGATTTAAGTAGCATTAGAACTCTATTGCTACGATACGTAGACATCTGCAAACGCTATTTCCCAGCAAGCAGTAGTCGCATTTACTTTCTTTTGAAGTGAAAACGAGGTGTATATGACACTTCGCAATGAATATTATATCTTATCATGAAACATAGAAGAGAGATGCGATATCGCGTTTTAAGAAGCATTAGAACTCTATGGCCTCGATGCGGAGACATCTGCAAACGCTATTTTCTAGCATGGAAGTATCGCATTTACATTCTCTTGAAGTGAATACGAGGTATACATGACACTTCGCAGTGATTATTATATCTTATCACGAAACATAGAAATGAGATGCGATTTCGCGATTTAAGTAGCATTAAGACACCATTGCTACGATACGTAGACATCTGAATACGCCATTTCCTAGCAAGGAAGTGTCGCATTTACATTCCTTTGGAGTGAATACGAGGTATACATGACACTTCGCAATGAATATTATATCTTATCATGAAACATAGAAGAGAGATGCGATTTCGCGTTTTAAGAAGCATTAGAACTCTATGGCCTCGATGCGGAAACATCTGCAAACGCTATTTCCCAGCAAGCAGTAGTCGCATTTGCTTTCTTTTGAATTGAAAACGAGGTGTACATGACACTTCGCTATGATTATTATATCTTATCACGAAACATAGAAATGAGATGCGATATCGCGATTTAAGTAACATTAAAACACCATTGCTACGATACGTAGACATCTGAATACGCCATTTCCTAGCAAGGAAGTGTCGCATTTACATTCGTTTGGAGGGAATACGAGGTATACATGACACTTCGCAATGAATATTATATCTTATCATGTAACATAGAAGAGAGATGCGATTTCTCGTTTTAAGAATCATTAGAACTATATTGCCCCGACGCGTAGACATCTGCATACGCTATTTCCTAGCATGGAAGTGTCGCACTTACGTTCTTTTGAAGTGAATACGAGGTATACATGACACTTCGCAATGAATATTACATCTTATAATGAAACATAGAATTGAGATTCGATATCGCGTTTTAAGAAGCATTAGAACTCTATTGCCTCGACGCGTAGACATCTGCAGACGCTACTTCCTAGCATGGAAGTGTCGCATTTACATTCTGTTGAAGTGAATACGAGGTATACCTGACACTTCGCGATGAATATTATATCTTATCAAGAAACATATAAATGAGATGCGATATTGCGATTCAAGTAGCATTAGAACTCTATTGCTACGATACCTAGACATCTGAATACGCCATTTCCTAGCAAGGATGTGTCGCATTTACATTCGTTTGGAGGGAATACGAGGTATACATGACACTTCGCAATGAATATTATATCTCATCATGAAACATAGAAGTGAGATGCGATATCGCGTTTTAAGAAGCATTAGAACTCTATTGCCTCGACGCGTAGACATCTGCAGTCGCTATTTCCTTGCATGGAAGTGTCGCATTTACATTCTTTTGAAATGAATACGAGGTGTACATGACACTTCGCAATGAATATTATATTTTATCGGGAAACATAGAAATGAGATGCGATATCGCGTTTTGAGAAGCATTAGAACTCTATTGCTACGATACGTAGACATCTGCAATCGCTATTTCCTAGCAACCAATAGTCGCATTTACATTCTTTTGAAGTGAATTCGAGGTTTACATGACACTTCGGAATGAATATTATAACTTATCACGAAACATAGGAATGAGATGCGATATCGCGATCTAAGCAGCATTAGAACTCTATTGCTACGATACGTAGGCATCTGCAAACGCTATGCCCTAACAAGGAATAGTCGCATTTACATTCTTTTGATGTGAATACGAGGTGTACATGACACTTCGCAATGAATATTATATCTTATAGTGAAACATAGAATTTAGATTCGATATCGCGTTTTAAGAAGCATTAGAACTCTATTGCCTCGAGGCGTAGACATCTGCAGACGCTATTTCCTAGCATGGAAGTGTCGCATTTACATTCTTTTGAAGTGAATACGAGGTATACCTGACACTTCGCGATGAATATTATATCTTATCACGAAACATATAAAATGAGATGCGATATCGCGATTTAAGTAGCATTAGAACTCTATTTCTACGATACGTAGACATTTGAATACGCCATTTCCTAGCAAGGAAGTGTCGCATTTACATTCGTTTGGAGAGAATTCGAGGAATACATGACACTTCGCAATGAATATTATATCTTATCATGAAACATAGAAGAGAGATGCGTTATCGCGATTTAAGATTCATTAGAACTCTATGGCCTCGATGCGGAGACATCTGCAAACGCTATTTCCTAGCATGGAAGTGTCGCACTTACGTTCTTTTGAAGTGAATACGAGGTATACATGACACTTCGCAATGAATATTACATCTTATAATGAAACATAGAATTGAGATTCGATATCGCGTTTTAAGAAGCATTTGAACTCTATTGCCTCGACGCGTAGTCATCTGCAGATGCTACTTCCTAGCATGGAAGTGTCGCATTTACATTCTTTTGAAGTGAATACGAGGTATACCTGACACTTCGCGATGAATATTATATCTTATCAAGAAACATATAAATGAGATGCGATATTGCGATTCCAGTAGCATTAGAACTCTATTGCTACGATACGTAGACATCTGAATACGCCATTTCCTAGCAAGGATGTGTCGCATTTACATTCGTTTGAAATGAATACGAGGTGTACATGACACTTCGCAATGAATATTATATCTTATCGGGAAACATAGAAATGAGATGCGATATCGCGTTTTGAGAAGCATTAGAACTCTATTGCTACGATACGTAGACATCTGCAATTGCTATTTCCTAGCAACCAATAGTCGCATTTACATTCTTTTGAAGTGAATTCGAGGTTTACATGACACTTCGGAATGAATATTATAACTTATCACGATACATAGATATGAGATGCGATATCGCGATCTAAGAAGCATTAGAACCCTATTGCTACGATACGTAGGCATCTGCAAACGCTATGCCCTAGCAAGGAATAGTCGCATTTACATTCTTTTGATGTGAATACGAGGTATGCATGACACTTCGCAATGAATATTATATCGTATAATGAAACATAGAATTGAAATTCGATATCGCGTTTTAAGAAGCATTAGAACTCTATTGCCTCGACGCGTAGACATCTGCAGACGCTATTTCCTAGCATGGAAGTGTCGCATTTACATTCTTCTGAAGTGAATACGAGGTATACCTGACACTTCGCGATGAATATTATATCTTATCACGAACCATATAAATGAGATGCGATATCGCGATTTAACTAGCATTAGAACTCTATTGCTACGATACGTAGACATCTGAATACGCCATTTCCTAGCAAGGAAGAGTCGCATTTACATTCGTTTGGAGGGAATACGAGGTATACATGACACTTCGCAATGAATATTATATCTTATCACGAAACATAGAAGTGAGATGCGATATCGCGTTTTAAGAAGCATTAGAACTATATTGCACCGACGCGTAGACATCTGCAGACGCTATTTCCTAGCATGGAAGTATCGCATTTACATTCTTTTGAAGTGAATACGAGGTATACCTGACACTTCGCGATGAACATTATATCTTATCACGAAACATATTAATGAGATGCGATATCGCGATTTAAGTAGCATTAGAACTCTATTGCTACGATACGTAGACATCTGAATACGCCATTTCCTAGCAAGGAAGTGTCGCATTTACAGTCGTTTGGAGGGAATACGAGGTATACATGACACTTCGCAATGAATATTATATCTTATCATGTAACATAGAAGAGAGATGCGATTTCGCGTTTTAAGAAGCATTAGAACTCTATGGCCTCGATGCGGAAACATCTGCAAACGCTATTTCCTAGCATGGAACTGTCGCAGTTACATTCTTTTGAAGTGAATACGAGGTGCACATGACACTTCGCAATGAATGTCATATCTTATCACGAAACATATAAATGAGATGCGATATTGCGGTTTAAGTAGCATTAGAACTCTATTTCTACGATACGTAGATATCTGCAAACGCTATTTCCTAGCAAGCAATAGTCGCATTTACATTCTATTGAAATGAATACGAGGCATACATGTCACTTCCCAATGAATATTATACCTTATCATGAAACATAGAAGAGAGATGCGATATCGCGTTTTAAGAAGCATTAGGACTCTGTGGCCTCGATGTGGAGACATCTGCAAACGCTATTTCCTAGCATGGAAGTGTCGCACTTACATTCTTTTGAAGTGAATAAGAGGTATACATGACACTTCGCAATGAATATTATATCTTATCACGAAACATATAAATGAGATGCGATATCGCGATTTAAGTAGCATCAGAACTCTATTGCTACGATACGTAGACATCTGCAAACGCTATTTCCTAGCAAGCAATAGTCGCATTTACATTCATTTGGAGTGAATACGAGGTATACATGACACTTTGCAATGATTATTATATCTTATCACGAAACATAGAAATGAGATGCGATATCGCGATTTAATTAGCATTAGAACACTATTGCTACGATACGTAGACATCTGCAAACGATATTTCCTAGCAAGCAATAGTCGCATTTACATTCTTTTGAAATGAATACGAGGCATACATGTCACTACCCAATGAATATTATACCTTATCATGAAACATAGAAGAGAGATGCGATATCGCGATTTAAGTAGCATTAAAACACCATTGCTACGATACGTAGACATCTGAATACGCCATTTCCTAGCAAGGAAGTGTCGCATTTACATTCGATTGGAGAGAATACGAGGTATACATGACACTTCGCAATGAGTATTATATCTTATCATGAAACATAGGAGAGAGATGCGTTATCGCGTTTTAAGAAGCATTAGAACTCTATGGCCTCGATGCGGAAACATCTGCAAACGCTATTTCCTAGCATGGAAGTGTCGCACTTACATTCTTTTGAAGTGAATACGAGGTGCACATGACACTTCGCAATGAATATTATATCTTATCACGAAACATATAAATGAGATGCGATATTGCGATTTAAGTAGCATTAGAACTCTATTGCTACGATACGTAGACATCTGCAAACGCTATTTCCCAGCAAGCAGTAGTCGCATTTGCTTTCTTTTGAATTGAAAACGAGGTGTACATGACACTTCGCAATGATTATTATATCTTATCACGAAACATAGAAATGAGATGCGATATCGCGATTTAAGTAACATTAAAACACCATTGCTACGATACGTAGACATCTGAATACGCCATTTCCTAGCAAGGAAGTGTCGCATTTACATTCGTTTGGAGGGAATACGAGGTATACATGACACTTCGCAATGAATATTATATCTTATCATGTAACATAGAAGAGAGATGCGATTTCGCGTTTTAAGAATCATTAGAACTCTATGGCCTCGATGCGCAGACATCTGCAAACGCTATTTCCTAGCTTGGAAGTGTCGCACTTACATTCTTTTGAAGTGAATACGAGGTGTACATGATACTTCGCAATGAATGTCATATCTTATCACGAAACATATAAATGAGATGCGATATTGCGGTTTAAGTAGCATTAGAAATCTATTTCTACGATACGTAGACATCTGCAAACGCTATTTCCTAGCAAGCAATAGTCGCATTTACAATCTATTGAAATGAATACGAGGCATACATGTCACTTCCCAATGAATATTATACCTTATCATGAAACATAGAAGAGAGATGCGATATCGCGATTTAAGTAGCATTAGAAATCTATTTCTACGATACGTAGACATTTGAATACGCCATTTCCTAGCAAGGAAGTGTCGCATTTACATTCGTTTGGAGAGAATTCGAGGAATACATGACACTTCGCAATGAATATTATATCTTGTCATGAAACATAGAAGAGAGATGCGTTATCGCGATTTAAGATTCATTAGAACTCTATGGCCTCGATGCGGAGACATCTGCAAACGCTATTTCCTAGCATGGATGTGTCGCACTTACGTTCTTTTGAAGTGAATACGAGGTATACATGACACTTCGCAATGAATATTACATCTTATAATGAAACATAGAATTGAGATTCGATATCGCGTTTTAAGAAGCATTAGAACTCTATTGCCTCGACGCGTAGACATCTGCAGATGCTACTTCCTAGCATGGAAGTGTCGCATTTACATTCTTTTGAAGTGAATACGAGGTATACCTCACACTTCGCGATGAATATTATATCTTATCAAGAAACATATAAATGAGATGCGATATTGCGATTCAAGTAGCATTAGAACTCTACTGCTACGATACGTAGATATCTGAATACGCCATTTCCTAGCAAGGATGTGTCGCATTTACATTCGTTTGGAGGGAATACGAGGTATACATGAAACTTCGCAATGAATATTATATCTTATCATGAAACATAGAAGTGAGATGCGATATCGCGTTTTAAGAAGCATTAGAACTCTAATGCCTCGACGCGTAGACATCTGCAGTCGCTATTTCTTAGCATGGAAGTGTCGCATTTACATTCTTTTGAAATGAATACGAGGTGTACATGACACTTCGCAATGAATATTATATCTTATCGGGAAACATAGAAATGAGATGCGATATCGTGTTTTGAGAAGCATTAGAACTCTATTGCTACGATACGTAGACATCTGCAATTGCTATTTCCTAGCAACCAATAGTCGCATTTACATTCTTTTGAAGTGAATTCGAGGTTTTCATGACACTTCGGAATGAATATTATAACTTATCACGATACATAGATATGAGATGCGATATCGCGATCTAAGAAGCATTAGAACCCTATTGCTACGATACGTAGGCATCTGCAAACGCTATGCCCTAGCAAGGAATAGTCGCATTTACATTCTTTTGATGTGAATACGAGGTATACATGACACTTCGCAATGAATATTATATCTTATAGTGAAACATAGAATTTAGATTCGATATCGCGTTTTAAGAAGCATTAGAACTCTATTGCCTCGAGGCGCAGACATCTGCAGACGCTATTTCCTAGCATGGAAGTGTCGCATTTACATTCTTTTGAAGTGAATACGAGGTATACCTGACACTTCGCGATGAATATTATATCTTATCACGAACCATATAAATGAGATGCGATATCGCGATTTAACTAGCATTAGAACTCTATTGCTACGATACGTAGACATCTGAATACGCCATTTCCTAGCAAGGAAGAGTCGCATTTACATTCGTTTGGAGGGAATACGAGGTATACATGACACTTCGCAATGAATATTATATCTTGTCATGAAACATAGAAGTGAGATGCGATATCGCGTTTTAAGAAGCATTAGAACTATATTGCACCGACGCGTAGACATCTGCAGACGTTATTTCCTAGCATGGAAGTATCGCATTTACATTCTTTTGAAGTGAATACGAGGTATACCTGACACTTCGCGATGAACATTATATCTTATCACGAAACATATTAATGAGATGCGATATCGCGATTTAAGTAGCATTAGGACTCTATTGCTACGATACGTAGACATCTGAATACGCCATTTCCTAGCAAGGAAGTGTCACATTTACAGTCGTTTGGAGGGAATACGAGGTATACATGACACTTCGCAATGAATATTATATCTTATCATGTAACATAGAAGAGAGATGCGATTTCGCGTTTTAAGAAGCATTAGAACTCTATGGCCTCGATGCGGAAACATCTGCAAACGCTATTTCCTAGCATGGAAGTGTCGCACTTACATTCTTTTGAAGTGAATACGAGGTGCACATGACACTTCGCAATGAATATTATATCTTATCACGAAACATATAAATGAGATGCGATATTGCGATTTAAGTAGCATTAGAACTCTATTGCTACTATACGTAGACATCTGCAAACGCTATTTCCCAGCAAGCAGTAGTCGCATTTGCTTTCTTTTGAATTGAAAACGAGGTGTACATGACACTTCGCTATGATTATTATATCTTATCACGAAACATAGAAATGAGATGCGATATCGCGATTTAAGTAACATTAAAACACCATTGCTACGATACGTAGACATCTGAATACGCCATTTCCTAGCAAGGAAGTGTCGCATTTACATTCGTTTGGAGGGAATACGAGGTATACATGACACTTCGCAATGAATATTATATCTTATCATGTAACATAGAAGAGAGATGCGATTTCGCGTTTTAAGAATCATTAGATCTATATTGCCCCGACGCGTAGACATCTGCATACGCTATTTCCTAGCATGGAAGTGTCGCACTTACGTTCTTTTGAAGTGAATACGAGGTATACATGACACTTCGCAGTAAATATTATATCTTATCACGAAACATATAGATGAGATGCGATATCGCGATTTAAGTAGCATTAGAACTTTATTGCTACGATACGTAGACATCTGCAAACGCTATTTGCTAGCAAGCAATACTCGCATTTTCATTCTTTTGAAATGAATACGAGGCATACATGTCACTTCCCAATGAATATTATACCTTATCATGAAACATAGAAGAGAGATGCGATATCGCGATTTAAGAAGCATTAGAACTCTATGGCCTCGATGCGGAGACATCTGCAAACGCTATTTCCTAGCATGGAAGTGTCGCACTTACATCCTTTTGAAGTGAATACGTGGTATACATTACACTTCGCAATGAATATTATATCTTATCACGAAACATATAAATGAGATGCGATATCGCGATTTAAGCAGCATCAGAACTCTATTGCTACGATACGTAGAAATCTGCAAACGCTATTTCCTAGCAAGCAATAGTCGCATTTACATTCTTTTGGAGTGAATACGAGGTATACATGACACTTCGCAATGATTGTTATATCTTATCACGAAACATAGAAATGAGATGCGATATCGCGATTTAAGTAGCATTAAAACACCATTGCTACGATACGTAGACATCTGAATACGCCATTTCCTAGCAAGGAAGTGTCGCATTTACATTCGATTGGAGAGAATACGAGGTATACATGACACTTCGCAATGAGTATTATATCTTATCATGAAACATAGGCGAGAGATGCCATATCGCGTTTTTAGAAGCATTAGAACACTATTGCTACGATACGTAGACATCTGCAAACGCTATTTCCTAGCATGGAAGTGTCGCACTTACATTCTTTTGAAGTGAATACGTGGTATGCATGACACTTCGCAATGAATATTATATCTTATTACGAAACATATATAGGAGTTGCGATATCGCGATTTAAGTAGCATTAGAACTCTATTGCTACGATACGTAGACATATGCAAACGCTATTTCGTAGCAAGCAATAGTCTCATTTACATTCTTTTGGAGTGAATACGAGGTATACATGACACTTCGCAATGAATATTATATCTTATCACGAAACATATAAATGAGATGCGATATCGCGATTTAAGTAGCATCAGAACTCTATAGCTACGATACGTAGACATCTGCAAACGCTATTTCGTAGCAAGCAATAGTCGCATTTACATTCTTTTGGAGTGAATACGAGGTATAAATGACACTTCGCAATGAATATTATACCTTATCACGAAACATATAAATGAGATGCGATATCGCGATTTAAGTAGCATTAGAACACTATTGCTGCGATACGTAGACATCTGCAAACGCTATTTCCTAGCAGGCAATAATCGCATTTACATACTTTTGAATTGAATACGAGGTATACATGACACTTCGCAATGAATATTATATCTTATCATGAAACATAGAAGAGAGATGCGATATCGCGTTGTAAGAAGCATTAGAACTCTATGGCCTCGATGCGGGGACATCTGGAAACGCTATTTCCTAGCATGGAAGTGTCGCATTTACATTCTTTTGAAGTGAATACGAGGTACACATGACACTTCGCAGTAAATATTATATCTTATCACGAAACATATAGATGAGATGCGATATCGCGATTTAAGTAGCATTAGAACTTTATTGCTACGATACGTAGACATCTGCAAACGCTATTTCCTAGCAAGCAATACTCGCATTTTCATTCTTTTGAAGTGAAAACGATGTGTACATGACACTTCGCAATGAATATTATATCCTATCATGAAACATAAAAATGAGATGTGATATCGCATTTTAAGAAACATTAGAACTTTATTCCATCGATACGTAGACATCTGCAAACGCTACTTCCTAGCAAGCAAGTGTCGCATTTACATTCTATTGAGGTGAATACGAGGTATACATGACACACCGCAATGGATATTATATCATATAATGAAACATAGGAATGAGATGCGATATCGCGTTTTAAGAAGCATTAGAACACCATTGCCTCGATACGTACACATTTGCAAACGCTATTTCCTAGCAAGGTTGTGTCCCATTTACAGACATTTGAAGTGAATGCGAGGTTTAAATGACATTTCGCAATGGATATTATACCTTATCATGAAACATAGAAGTGAGGTGCGATATCGCGTTATAAGAAGCATTAGAACTCTATTGCTACGATACGTAGACATCTGCAAACGCTATTTAATAGCAAGGAAGTGTCGCATTTACATTCTTACGAAGTGAATGCGAGGTATACATAACACTCCACAATGAATATTATATCCTATCATGAAACATTGAAATGAGCTGCGATATCGCGTTTTAAGAAGCATTAGAACTCTAATGCTTCGATACGTAGAAATCTGCAAACGCCATTTCCTGGCAAGGATGTGTCGCATTTACATTCATTTGAAGTGTAGACGAGGAATACATAACACCTTGCAATGAATATTATATCTTATCATGAGACATAGAGATGAGGTGCGATATCGCGTTTTAAGGAGAATTAGAAATCTATAGCTTCGATACAGAGATATCTGGGAACGTAATTTCCTAGAAAGGAAGTGTCGCATTTTGTGACGTCAGGCGTACCGCCTGCCACCCATCAACCTCTTCGCACCCCTCAGCATCAACCCCTGGGCGCATGCAAACAGCCAAACTCGCCTGCTGAACCAGCAACTGGAAGTGTTCGCGCGCGCATACCTGCACGCGCTCACTCACACCGAGTTCCGCTACCTCACTCGCACCGCCGAGTATACCTGTCTTGCTCGTACCGGGCATCAGTGTCTCACTCGCACCACCGAGTATACCTGTCTCGCCCGCACCAAGGACGGGCAGCCCTATCTCCCTCACACCGAGGATTCCGTCCTGCAGGAAGACGTAGCCGCAGCCCATCACCTGAATGGGGTCTTTTCCAATTCCGGGAACAGGATCTGCTAGAACCTATATGTTACTTCTAAGCTAGGACATACATACCATATCATGACGCGTATATAAGAATTCCTATATCTAAGTAACACTAAGTAAGATGCGTCCGGCCAGCGGCATGCGCCGCTAGCCCCACCACGAGCCGCGGGTCCCCACTCGCTGGACCGCGCGCTCTCCGCCTCGAAACGCGAGTCCCCCACTTGCGGGACCGCGATCTCCCTACCACGAGAGTCCGCGACCGTAGCGCCCCGCGAACCGAGGAGGTCAGAGACGCGTCTCCAGAGCACACACTCTGACTCGAGATCTCCTACCGAGGAGTCGAAACTTCTAGTTCTAGATCGTTAGCCACCTCAATGTGGGGTTCAGGCATCGTATTTCTATTTCCATTTTAACTTAGTCTTAGTCTTAGAATAATTCCAGTTCTTGTATACTTTAAACCTAGAATATATTTTATTTTTACTTTTACTTTATCCAAGTACAAGTTCTTTTACCAAGTATACTATTTCCACATCCATTAATTTTATCAAGTGTTTATAATACTAGTTCTACTTTTAACATTACATTTAATTACGAATTCTTCCACGGGTTCTTCCATGCAACTGGGGTTGATCTTCATCAAATTGAAGGAGTATAGAAATCGGCTTTGTGACGTTGAGACCGCCGCTTATCCCTCAGATCTTAGTCGAAAGTACAGAAAAACCTGGTGAATGAATCGTGCTTCGTGGTTTGCGAAGAACGCGACGTGCGAGTAGGAAGAATTTCACACGATCACTTGTGCGTGAATATTTGGAGGGTGTTCCGAGAGTCCTCGTATACCAGCGACCTGCCTTCGCACCAGCCCAGACGCCGCTTTCCGAAGCGACCGTCGACGCATCCGATCCAGACACCACGACGTATCACGCCGATTATGCCACATCCAGCATCATCGCTGAATTCCGACCGCCGTCCTCCTCTTCGCTGGCGACTGATCGAGATTTCCGTAGCAGCCAACAGAACGAAATTCGCTACGATCCCAGCAAACGATCCTCCACGCCGTTTCTACGTACAAATCGAGAGAGAAGTCATCGAAAGGTAGGGTCATTCCCTTATTATCGCGAGTGTTTTCGCTAGTGTCGTGTCAGCCGAAATTGTCGGACCCGGTCTTAACGCGTTCCCGCGGACCGAATTACCGAAAAATAGGCCTGTGTCGTAAAGCCTCAGGAGCAACGGAAAATAGTTTCACCGGACGTGATACCTCGTATTCACATCAAAAGAATGTAAATGCGACACTTCCTTGCTAGGAAATAAGGTTTGCAGATATCTACATATCGAAGAAATAGAGCTCTAATGCTTCTTGAATCGCCATATCGCATCTCATTTCTACGTTTCATCATAAGATATAATATTCATTGCGAAGTGTCATGTATACATCGTATTCCTCTCAAGAGAATGTAAATGCTACCCTTCCTTTCTAGGAAATTACGTTTCCAGATGTCTACGTATCGAAACAATAGAGTTCTAATGATTTCTAAAACGCGATATCGCATCTCATTTCTATGTTCCATGATAAGATGTAATATTCATTGTGCAGTGTTATGTATATCTCGTCTACACTTCAAATGAATGTAAATGCGATTCCTACATGCTAGGAAATAGCGATTGCAGATGTCTAAGTATCGTAGCAACGGAGTTCTAATGCTTCTCAAAACGCGATATTGCAAATCATTCCTATGTTGCATGATAAGATATAATACTCGGTGCGAAGTGTCATGTATATCTCGTATTCACTTCAAAAGAATGTAAATGCGACTCTTCCATGCTAGCAAATAGCGTTTACAGATGTCAACGTATCGTAGCAATAGAGTTCTAATGCTTCTTAAAACGAGATGTCGCATTTCATTTCTATGTTTCGTAATAAGATATAATATTCATTTTGGAGTGTTATGTATACCTCGTATTCACTTCAAAAGGATGTAAGTGTGACACTTCCTTGCTAGGAAATATTGTTTGCAGATGTCAACGTATCACAGCAATAGAGTACTAATGCTTCTTAAAACGAGATGTCGTATTTCATTTCTATGCTTCGTAATAAGATATAATATTCATTGCGTAATGTTATGTATACCTCGTATTCACTTCAATGGAATGTAAGTGCGACATTTCCTTGCCAGGAAATAGAGGTTGCAGATGTCTACGTATATTAGCAATAGAGTTCTAATGCTACTCAAAACGCGATATAGCACCTCATTCCTATGTTTCATGATAAGATATAATATTCATTGCGAAGTGTCATGTATATCTCGTATTCACTTCAAAAGTATGTAAATGCGACACTTCCATGCTAGGAAATAGCGTTAGCAGATGTCTACGTATCGTAGCAATAGAGTTCTAATGCTTCCTAAAACGCGATATCGCATCTGACTTCGATGTTTCGAGATAAGATATAATATTCATTGCGAAGTGTCATGTATACCTCGTATTCACGTCAAAAGAATGTAAATGCGACACTTCCTTGCTAGGAAATAGCCTTTCCAGATGACCACGTATCGTAAGAATAGAGTTATAGCGCTTCTTAAATCGCGATATCGCATCTCATTTCTATGTTTCATGATAAGGTATAACATTCATTGCGGAGTGTCATGTATACCTCGTATTCACTTCAAAAGAATGTAAATGCGACACTTGCATGATAGGAAGTAGCGCTTGCAGATGTCTACGTATCGTAGCAATAGAGTTCTAATGCTTCTTAAAACGCGATATCGCATATCACTTCTAGGTTTCATGATAAGATATAATATTCATTGCGAAGTGTCATGTATACCTCGTATTCACTTCAAAAAAATGTAAATGCGACACTTCCATGCTAGGATATAGCGTTTGCAGATGTCTACGTATCGTAGCAATAGAGTTCTAATGCTTCTTAAATCACGATATCGCATCTCACTTCTATGTTTCTTGATAAGATATAATATTCATTGCGAAGTGTCATGTATACCTCGTATTCACTTCAAAACAATGTAAATGCGACACTTCCATGCTAGGAAATAGCGTTTGCAGATATCTACGTATCACAGCAATAGAGTACTAATGCTTCTTAAAGCGAGATGTCGTATTTCATTTCTATGTTTCGTAATAAGATATAATATTCATTGTGTAATGTTATGTATACCTCGTATTCACTTCAATGGAATGTAAGTGCGACGTTTCCATGGTAGGAAATAGAGTTTGCAGATGTCTACGTATATTAGCAACAGAGTTCTAATGCATCTCAAAACGCGATATAGCACCACATTCCTATGTTTCATGGTAAGACATAATATTCATTGCGAAGTGTCATGTATATCTCGTATTCACTTCAAAAGAATGTAAATGCGACACTTGCATGCTAGGAAATAGCGTTTGCAGATGTCTACGTATCGTACCAATAGGGTTCTAATGCTTCTTAAAGAGAGATGTCGTATTTCATTTCTATGTTTCCTAATAAGATATAATATTCATTGTGTAATGTTATGTATACCTCGTATTCACTTCAATGGAATGTAAGTGCGACATTTCCATGGTAGGAAATATTTTTTGCAGATGTCTACGTATATTAGCAATAGAGTTCTAATGCTTCTCAAAACGCAATATAGCAGCTCATTCCTATGTTTCATGATAATATATAATATTCATTGCGAAGTGTCATGTATACCTCGTATTCACTTCAAACGAATGTAAATGCGATACTTCCTTGCTAGGAAATAGCGTTTCCAGATGACCACGTATCGAATGAATAGAGTTCTAATACTTCTTAAAAGGAGATATCGCATCACATTTCTATGTTTCATGATAAGATATAATATCCATTGCGAAGTGTCATGTATATCTCGTACTCACTTCAAAAGAATGTAAATGCGACACTTCCATGCTAGGAAGTAGCGTTTGCAGATGTCTACGTATTGCAGCAATAGAGTTCTAATGCTTCCTAAAACGCGATATCGCATCTCTCTTCTATGTTTCATGGTAAGATATAATATCCATTGCGAAGTGCCATGTATACCTCGTATTCACTTCAATGGAATGTAAATGCGACATTTCCTTGCCAGGAAATAGAGTTTCTAGAAGTCTACGTATATTAGCAATAGAGTTCTAATGCTTCTCAAAACGCTATATAGCACCCCATTCCTATGTTTCATGATAAGACATAATATTCATTGCGAAGTGTCATGTATAACACGTATTCACTTCAAAAGAATGTAAATGCGACACTTGCATGATAGGAAGTAGCGCTTGCAGATGTCTACGTATCGTAGCTATAGAGTTCTAATGCTTCTTAAAACGAGATGCCGCATTTCATTTCTATGTTTCGTGATAAGATATAATATTCATTGTGGAGTGTTATGTATACCTCGTATTCACTTCAAAAGAATGTAAATGCGACACTTCCTTGCTAGGAAAAAACATTTCCAGATGTCTACGCATCGTAGCAATAGAGTTATAGCGCTTCTTAAATTGCGATATTGCATCTCATTTCTATGTTTCATGATAAGGTATAACATTCATTGCGGAGTGTCATGTATACCTCGTATTCACTTCAAAACAATGTAAATGCGACACTTCCATGCTAGGAAATAGCGTTTGCAGATGTCTACGTATCACAGCAATAGAGTACTAATGCTTCTTAAAGCGAGATGTCGTATTTCATTTCTATGTTTCGTAATAAGATATAATATTCATTGTGTAATGTTATGTATACCTCGTATTCACTTCAATGGAATGTAAGTGCGACGTTTCCATGGTAGGAAATAGAGTTTGCAGATGTCTACGTATATTAGCAACAGAGTTCTAATGCATCTCAAAACGCGATATAGCACCACATTCCTATGTTTCATGATAAGACATAATATTCATTGCGAAGTGTCATGTATAACACGTATTCACTTCAAAAGAATGTAAATGCGACACTTGCATGATAGGAAGTAGCGCTTGCAGATGTCTACGTATCGTAGCAATAGAGTTCTAATGCTTCTTAAAACGAGATGCCGCATTTCATTTCTATGTTTCGTGATAAGATATAATATTCATTGTGGAGTGTTATGTATACCTCGTATTCACTTCAAAAGAATGTAAATGCGACACTTCCTTGCTAGGAAAAAACATTTCCAGATGTCTACGCATCGTAGCAATAGAGTTATAGCGCTTCTTAAATTGCGATATTGCATCTCATTTCTATGTTTCATGATAAGGTATAACATTCATTGCGGAGTGTCATGTATACCTCGTATTCACTTCAAAACAATGTAAATGCGACACTTCCATGCTAGGAAATAGCGTTTGCAGATGTCTACGTATCACAGCAATAGAGTACTAATGCTTCTTAAAGCGAGATGTCGTATTTCATTTCTATGTTTCGTAATAAGATATAATATTCATTGTGTAATGTTACGTATACCTCGTATTCACTTCAATGGAATGTAAGTGCGACGTTTCCATGGTAGGAAATAGAGTTTGCAGATGTCTACGTATATTAGCAACAGAGTTCTAATGCATCTCAAAACGCGATATAGCACCACATTCCTATGTTTCATGATAAGACATAATATTCATTGCGAAGTGTCATGTATAACACGTATTCACTTCAAAAGAATGTAAATGCGACACTTGCATGATAGGAAGTAGCGCTTGCAGATGTCTACGTATCGTAGCAATAGAGTTCTAATGCTTCTTAAAACGAGATGCCGCATTTCATTTCTATGTTTCGTGATAAGTTATAATATTCATTGTGGAGTGTTATGTATACCTCGTATTCACTTCAAAAGAATGTAAATGCGACACTTCCTTGCTAGGAAATAACATTTCCAGATGTCTACGCATCGTAGCAATAGAGTTATAGCGCTTCTTAAATCGCGATATTGCATCTCATTTCTATGTTTCATGATAAGGTATAACATTCATTGCGGAGTGTCATGTATACCTCGTATTCACTTCAAAAGAATGTAAATGCGACACTTGCATGCTAGGAAGTAGCGCTTGCAGATGTCTACGTATCGTAGCAATAGAGTTCTAATGCTTCTTAAAACGCGATATCGCATCTCACTTCTATGTTTCATGATAAGATATAATATTCATTGCGAAGTGTCATGAATACCTCGTATTCACTTCAAATGAACGTAAATTTGACACTTACATGCTAGGAAATAGCGTTTTCAGATGTCTACGTATCGTAGCAATAGAGTTCTAATGCTTCTTAAAACGAGATGTCGCATTTCATTTCTATGTTTCGTGACAAGATATAATATTCATTGTGGAGTGTTATGTATACCTCGTGTTCACTTCAAAAGAATGTAAATGCTACACTTGCATGCTAGGAAATAGCCTTTGCAGATGTCTACGTATCGTAGCAATAGATTTCTAATGCTTCTTAAAACGAGATGTCGCATTTCATTTCTATATTGCGTGATAAGATATAATATTCATTGCGAAGTGTCATGTATACCTCGTATGCGCTTCAAAAGAATGTAAATGCGACACTTCCATGCTCGGAAATAGCGTTTGCAGATGTCTACGTATCGTAGCAATAGAGTTCTAATGCTTCTTAAAACGAGATGTCGCATTTCATTTCTACGTTTCGTGACAAGATATAATATTCATTGTGGAGTGTTATGTATACCTCGTATTCACTTCAAAAGAATGTAAATGCAACACTTCCTTGCTAGGAAATATTGTTTGCAGATGTCTACGTATCGAAGCAATGGTATTCTAATTCTTCTCAAAACGCGATATCGCAACTCATTCCTATGTTTCATGATAAGATATAATATTCATTCCGATGTGTCATGTATACCTCGTATTCACTTCAAAAGAATGTAAATGCGACACTTCCATGCTCGGAAATAGCGTTTGCAGATGTCTACGTATCGTAGCAATAGTGTTCTAATGCTTCTTAAATCGAGATGACGCATTTCATTTCTATGTTTCGTGACAAGATATAATATTCATTGTGGAGTGTTATGTATACCTCGTGTTCACTTCAAAAGAATGTAAATGCGACACTTCCTTGCTAGGAAATATTTTTTGCAGATGTCTACGTATCGTAGCAATAGAGTTCTAATGCTTCTTAAAACCCGATATCGCATCCCACTTCTATGTTTCATGATATGATATAATATTCTTTGCGAAGTGTCATAATACCTCGTATTCACTTCAAAAGAATGTAAATGCGACCCTTCCATGCTAGGAAATAGCCTTTGCAGATGTCTACGTATCGTAGCAATAGAGTTCTAATGCTTCTTAAATCGCGATATCGCATCTCGCTTCTATGTTTCATGATAAGATATAATATTCATTGCGAAGTGTCATGTATACCTCGTATTCTCTTCAAAAGAATGTAAGTGCGACACTTCCTTGCTAGGAAATATTGTTTGCAGATGTCTACGTATCGTAGCAATAGAGTTCTAATGCTTCTTAAAACCCGATATCGCATCCCACTTCTATGTTTCATGATATTATATAATATTCTGTGCGAAGTGTCATAATACCTCGTATTCACTTCAAAAGAATGTAAATGCGACCCTTCCATGCTAGGAAATAGCCTTTGCAGATGTCTACGTATCGTAGCAATAGAGTTCTAATGCTTCTTAAAACGCGATATCGCATCTCACTTCTATGTTTCATGATAAGATATAATATTCATTGCGAAGTGTCATGAATACCTCGTATTCACTTCAAATGAACGTAAATTTGACACTTACATGCTAGGAAATAGCGTTTTCAGATGTCTACGTATCGTAGCAATAGAGTTCTAATGCTTCTTAAAACGAGATGTCGCATTTCATTTCTATGTTTCGTGACAAGATATAATATTCATTGTGGAGTGTTATGTATACCTCGTGTTCACTTCAAAAGAATGTAAATGCTGCACTTGCATGCTAGGAAATAGCCTTTGCAGATGTCTACGTATCGTAGCAATAGATTTCTAATGCTTCTTAAAACGAGATGTCGCATTTCATTTCTATATTGCGTGATAAGATATAATATTCATTGCGAAGTGTCATGTATACCTCGTATGCGCTTCAAAAGAATGTAAATGCGACACTTCCATGCTCGGAAATAGCGTTTGCAGATGTCTACGTATCGTAGCAATAGAGTTCTAATGCTTCTTAAAACGAGATGTCGCATTTCATTTCTACGTTTCGTGACAAGATATAATATTCATTGTGGAGTGTTATGTATACCTCGTATTCACTTCAAAAGAATGTAAATGCAACACTTCCTTGCTAGGAAATATTGTTTGCAGATGTCTACGTATCGAAGCAATGGTATTCTAATGCTTCTCAAAACGCGATATCGCAACTCATTCCTATGTTTCATGATAAGATATAATATTCATTCCGATGTGTCATGTATACCTCGTATTCACTTCAAAAGAATGTAAATGCGA
>NW_027490812.1:0-45958 GCF_050948175.1 Xylocopa sonorina | reverse complement strand
ATTTACTTTCATTTGAATCGTAGACGAGGAATGCATAACACTTCGCAATGAATATTATATCTTACCATGAAACATAGAAATGAGATGCGATATCGCGTTTTAAGAAGCATTAGAAATCTATTGCTACGATAGGTAGACATCTGCAAACGCTATTTCCTTGCAAGGAAGTGTCGTATTTACATTGATTTGAAGTGTAGACGAGTAATACATAACACTTCGCAAATCATATTATATCTTACCATGAATCATAGAAATGAGATGCGATATCGCGTTTTAAGAAGCATTAGAACTCTATTGCTACGATACGTAGACATCTGCAAACGCTATTTCCTAGCGAGCGAGTGTCGCATTTACATTCATTTGAAGTGTAGACGAGGAATACATATCACTTCGCAAATCATATTATATCTTACCATGAAACATAGAAATGAGATGCGATATCGCGTTTTAAGAAGCATTAGAACTCTATTGCTACGATACGTAGACATCTGCTAACGCTATTTCCTTGCAAGGAAGTGTCGCATTTACATTCATTTGAAGTGTAGACGGGGAATACGTGATACTTCGCAAATCATATTATATCTTACCATGAAAACATAGAAATGAGATGCGATATCGCGATTTAAGAAGCTTTAGAACACTATTGCTTCGATACGTAGACATATGCAAACGCGATTTCCTTGCAAGGAAGTGTCGCATTTACATTCATTTGAATCGTAGACGAGGAATGCATAACACTTCGCAATGAATATTATATCTTATCATGAAACATAGATATGAGATGCAATATCTCGTTTTAAGAAGCATTTGAACTCTATTGCTTCGATACGTAAACATCTGCAGACGCTATTTCCTAGCAAGGAAGTGTCGCATTTACATTCATTTGAATCGTAGACGAGGAATGCATAACACTTCGCAATGAATATTATATCTTATCATGAAACATAGAAATGAGATGCGATATCGCGTTCTAAGAAGCATTAGAAATCCATTGCTACGATACGTAGACATCTGCAAATGCTATTTCCTTGCAAGGAAGTGTCGCATTTACATTCATTTGATGTGTAGACGAGGAATACATAACACTTCGCAAATCATAATACATCTTACCATGAAACGTAGAAATGAGATGCGATATCGCGTTTAAAGAAACATTAGAACTCTATTGCTACGATACCCAGACATCTGCAGACGCTATTTCCTAACAAGGAAGTGTCGCATTTACATTCACTTGAAGTGTAGACCAGGAATACATGACACTTAGCAAATCATCTTATATCTTACCATGAAACATAGAAATGAGATGCGATATCGCGTTTTAAGATGCACTAGAAAGCTATTGCTACGATACGTAGACATCTGCAAACGCTATTTCCTTGCAAGGAAGTGTCGCATTTACATTCATTTGAAGTGTAGACAAGGAATACATAACACTTCGCAAATCATATTATATCTTACCATAAAACATAGAAATGAGATACGATATCGGGTTTTAAGGAGCATCAGAAATCCATTCCTTGCAAGGAAGTGTCGCATTTACATTCGTTTGAATCGTAGACGAGGAATGCATAACAATTCGGAATGAATATTATATCCTATCATGAAACATAGATATGAGATGCAATATCTCGTTTTAAGAAGCATTTGAACTCATTGCTTCGATACGTAGACATCTGCAAACGCTATTTCCTTGCAAGGAAGTGTCGCATTTACATTCCTTTGAAGTTGAGACAAGGAATACATAACACTTCGCAAATCATATTATATCTTACCATGAAACATAGAAATGAAATGCGATATCGCGTTTTAAGAAGCATTAGAACTCTATTGCTACGATAGGTAGACATCTGCAGGCGTTATTTCCTAGCAAGGAAGTGTCGCATTACATTCATTTGAAGTGTAGACGAGGAATACATAACACTTCGCAAATCATATTATATCTTACCATGAAACATAGAAATGAGATGCGATATCGCCGTTTTAAGAAGCATTAGAAACCTATTGCTACGATACGTAGACATCTGCAAACGCTATTTCCTAGCGAGCGAGTGTCGCATTTACATTCATTTGAAGTGTAGACGAGGAATACATGATACTTCGCAAATCATATTATATCTTACCATGAAACATAGAAATGAGATACGAAATCGCGTTTAAGAATTATAAGAACTCTATTGCTACGCTGCGTAGACATCTGCAAACGCTATTTCCTTGCAAGGAAGTGTCGCATTTACTTTCATTTGAATCGTAGACGAGGAATGCATAACACTTCGCAATGTATATTATATCTTATCATGAAACATAGATATGAGATGCAATATCTCGTTTTAAGAAGCATTTGAACTCTATTGCTTCGATACGTAGGCATCTGCAAACGCTATTTCCTTGCAAGGAAGTGTCGCATTCACATTCATTTAAAGTGTAGACGTGGAATACATGACACTTCGCAAATCATATTATATCTTACCATGAAACATAGAAATGCGATGCGATATCGCGTTCTAAGAAGCATTAGAAATCCATTGCTACGATACGTAGACATCTGCAAATGCTATTTCCTTGCAAGGAAGTGTCGCATTTACATTCATTTGATGTGTAGACGAGGAATACATAACACATCGCAAATCATAATACATCTTACCATGAAACGTAGAAATGAGATACGATATCGCGTTAAAGAAGCGTTAGAACTCTATTGCTACGATACCCAGACATCTGCAGACGCTATTTCCTAACAAGGAAGTGTCGCATTTACATTCACTTGAAGTGTAGACCAGGAATACATGACACTTAGCAAATCATCTTATCTTACCATGAAACATAGAAATGAGATGCGATATCGCGTTTTAAGAAGCACTAGAAAGCTATTGCTACGATACGTAGACATCTGCAAACGCTATTTCCTTGCAAGGAAGTGTCGCATTTACATTCATTTGAAGTGTAGACAAGGAATACATAACACTTCGCGAATCATATTATATCTTACCATAAAACATAGAAATGAGATACGATATCGCGTTTTAAGAGGCATCAGAAATCCATTCCTTGCAAGGACGTGTCGCATTTACATTCGTTTGAATCGTAGACGAGGAATGCATAACAATTCGCAATGAATATTATATCCTATCATGAAACATAGATATGAGATGCAATATCTCGTTTTAAGAAGCATTTGAACTCTATTGCTTCGATACGTAGACATCTGCAAACGCTATTTCCTTGCAAGGAAGTGTCGCATTTACATTCCTTTGAAGTTGAGACAAGGAATACATAACACTTCGCAAATCATATTATATCTTACCATGAAACATAGAAATGAAATGCGATATCGCGTTTTAAGAAGCATTAGAACTCTATTGCTACGATAGGTAGACATCTGCAGGCGTTATTTCCTAGCAAGGAAGTGTCGCATTTACATTCATTTGAAGTGTAGACGAGGAATACATAACACTTCGCAAATCATATTATATCTTACCATGAAACATAGAAATGAGATGCGATATCGCGTTTTAAGAATCACATGAACTCTATTGCTACGATACGTAGACATCTGTAAACGCTATTTCCTTGCAAGGAAGTGTCGCATTTACTTTCATTTGAATCGTGGACGAGGAATGCATAACACGTCGCAATGAATATTATACCTTATCATGAAACATAGATATGAGATGCAATATCTCGCTTTAAGAAGCATTAGAAATCTATTACTACGGTACTTAGACATCTGCAGACGCTATTTCCTAGCGAGAAGTGTCGCATTCACATTCATTTGAAGTGTAGACGAGGAATACATAACACTTCGCAAATCATGATATATCTTACCATGAACATAGAAATGAGATGCGATATCGCGTTTTAAGAATCATATGAACTCTATTGCTACGATACGTAGACATCTGTAAACGCTATTTCCTTGCAAGGAAGTGTCGCATTTACTTTCATTTGAATCGTGGACGAGGAATGCATAACACGTCGCAATGAATATTATATCTTATCATGAAACATAGATATGAGATGCAATATCTCGTTTTAAGAAGCATTAGAAATCTATTACTAGGTTACCTAGACATCTGCAGACGCTATTTCCTAGCGAGGAAGTGTCGCATTCACATTCATTTGAAGTGTAGACGAGGAATACATAACACTTCGCAAATCATATTATACCTTACCATGAAACATAGAAATGAGATGCGATATCGCGTTTTAAGAATCATAAGAACTCTATTGCTACGATACGTAGACATCTGCAAACGCTATTTCCTTGCAAGGAAGTGTCGCATTTACATTCATTTGAATCGTAGGCGAGGAATGCATAACACTTCGCAATGAATATTATATCTTATCATGAAACATAGATATGAGATGCAGTATCTCGTTTTAAGAAGCATTTGAACTCTACAGCTTCGATACGTAGACATCTGCAAACGCTATTTCCTTGCAAGGAACTGTCGCATTCACATTCATTTGAATCGTAGGCGAGGAATGCAAAACACTTCGCAATGAATATTATATCTTATCATGAAACATAGATATGAGATGCAGTATCTCGTTTTAAGAAGCATTTGAACTCTATTGCTTCGATACGTAGACATCTGTAAACGCTATTTCCTAGCGATCGAGTGTCGCATTTACATTCATTTGAAGTGTAGACGAGGAATACATAACACTTCGCAAATCATATTATATCTTACCCTGAAACATAGAAATGAGATGCGATATCGCGTTTTAAGAAGCATTGGAACTCTAATGCTACGATAGGTAGACATCTGCAAACGCTATTTCCTTGCAAGGAAGTGTCGCATTTACTTTCATTGAATCGTGGACGAGGAATGCATAACACCGTCGCAATGAATATTATATCTTATCATGAAACATAGATATGAGATGCAATATCTCGTTTTAAGAAGCATTAGAAATCTATTACTAGGATACCTAGACATCTGCAGACGCTATTTCCTAGCGAGGAAGTGTCGCATTCACATTCATTTGAAGTGTAGACGAGGAATACATAACAATTCGCAAATCATATTATACCTTACCATGAAACATAGAAATGAGATGCGATATCGCGTTTTAAGAATCATAAGAACTCTATTGCTACGATACGTAGACATCTGCAAACGCTATTTCCTTGCAAGGAAGTGTCGCATTTACATTCATTTGAATCGTAGGCGAGGAATGCATAACACTTCGCAATGAATATTATATCTTATCATGAAACATAGATATGAGATGCAAGTATCTCGTTTTAAGAAGCATTTGAACTCTATTGCTTCGATACGTAGACATCTGCAAACGCTATTTCCTTGCAAGGAACTGTCGCATTCACATTCATTTGAATCGTAGGCGAGGATGCAAAACACTTCGCAATGAATATTATATCTTATCATGAAACATAGATATGAGATGCAGTATCTCGTTTTAAGAAGCATTTGAACTCTATTTCTTCGATACGTAGACATCTGCAAACGCTATTTCCTAGCGATCGAGTGTCGCATTTACATTCATTTGAAGTGTAGACGAGGAATACATAACACTTCGCAAATCATATTATATCTTACCCTGAAACATAGAAATGAGATGCGATATCGCGTTTTAAGAAGCATTGGAACTCTAATGCTACGATAGGTAGACATCTGCAAACGCTATTTCCTTGCAACGAAGTGACGCATTTACATTCATTTGAAGTGTAGACGAGGAATACATGACACTTAGCAAATCATCTTATATCTTACCATGAAACATAGAAATGAGATGCGATATCGCGTTCTAAGAAGCATTAGAAAGCTATTGCTACGATACGTAGACATCTGCAAACGCTATTTCCTAGTGGGGAAGTATCGCATTCACATTCATTTGAAGTGTAGACGAGGAATACATGACATTTCGCAAATCATGTTATATCTTACCATGAAACATAGAAATGAGATGCGATATCGCGTTTTAGGAAGCATTAGAAAGCTATTGCTACGATACGTAGACATCTGCAAACGCTATTTCCTAGCGAGGAAGTATCGCATATACATTCATTTGAAGTGTAGACGAGGAATACACAACACTTCGCAAATCATGTTATATCTTACCATGAAACATAGAAATGAGATGCGATATCGCGTTTTAAGAATCATATGAACTCTATTGCTACGATACGTAGACATCTGTAAACGCTATTTCCTTGCAAGGAAGTGTCGCATTTTCATTCATTTGAATCGTAGACGAGGAATGCATAACACTTCGCAATGAATATTATATCTTATCATGAAACATAGATATGAGATGCAATATCTCGTTTTAAGAAGCATTCGAACTCTGTTGCTTCGATACGTAGACATCTGCAAACGCTGTTTCCTTGCAAGGAAGTGTCGCATTTACTTTCATTTGAATCGTAGACGAGGAATGCATAACACTTCGCAATGAATATTATATCTTACCATGAAACATAGAAATGAGATGCGATATCGCGTTTTAAGAAGCATTAGAACTCTATTGCTTCGATACGTAGACATCTGCAAACATCCTTGTAAGGAAGTGTCGCATTTACATTCATTTGAAGTGTAGACGAGGAATACATAACACTTCGCAAATCATAATACATCTTACCATGAAACGTAGAAATGAGATGCGATATCGCGTTTAAAGAAACATTAGAACTCTATTGCTACGATACCCAGACATCTGCAGACGCTATTTCCTAACAAGGAAGTGTCGCATTTACATTCACTTGAAGTGTAGACCAGGAATACATGACACTTAGCAAATCATCTTATATCTTACCATGAAACATAGAAATGAGATGCGATATCGCGTTTTAAGATGCACTAGAAAGCTATTGCTACGATACGTAGACATCTGCAAACGCTATTTCCTTGCAAGGAAGTGTCGCATTTACATTCATTTGAAGTGTAGACAAGGAATACATAACACTTCGCAAATCATATTATATCTTACCATAAAACATAGAAATGAGATACGATATCGGGTTTTAAGGAGCATCAGAAATCCATTCCTTGCAAGGAAGTGTCGCATTTACATTCGTTTGAATCGTAGACGAGGAATGCATAACAATTCGGAATGAATATTATATCCTATCATGAAACATAGATATGAGATGCAATATCTCGTTTTAAGAAGCATTTGAACTCCATTGCTTCGATACGTAGACATCTGCAAACGCTATTTCCTTGCAAGGAAGTGTCGCATTTACATTCCTTTGAAGTTGAGACAAGGAATACATAACACTTCGCAAATCATATTATATCTTACCATGAAACATAGAAATGAAATGCGATATCGCGTTTTAAGAAGCATTAGAACTCTATTGCTACGATAGGTAGACATCTGCAGGCGTTATTTCCTAGCAAGGAAGTGTCGCATTTACATTCATTTGAAGTGTAGACGAGGAATACATAACACTTCGCAAATCATATTATATCTTACCATGAAACATAGAAATGAGATGCGATATCGCCGTTTTAAGAAGCATTAGAAACCTATTGCTACGATACGTAGACATCTGCAAACGCTATTTCCTAGCGAGCGAGTGTCGCATTTACATTCATTTGAAGTGTAGACGAGGAATACATGATACTTCGCAAATCATATTATATCTTACCATGAAACATAGAAATGAGATACGAAATCGCGTTTTAAGAATTATAAGAACTCTATTGCTACGCTGCGTAGACATCTGCAAACGCTATTTCCTTGCAAGGAAGTGTCGCATTTACTTTCATTTGAATCGTAGACGAGGAATGCATAACACTTCGCAATGTATATTATATCTTATCATGAAACATAGATATGAGATGCAATATCTCGTTTTAAGAAGCATTTGAACTCTATTGCTTCGATACGTAGGCATCTGCAAACGCTATTTCCTTGCAAGGAAGTGTCGCATTCACATTCATTTAAAGTGTAGACGTGGAATACATGACACTTCGCAAATCATATTATATCTTACCATGAAACATAGAAATGCGATGCGATATCGCGTTCTAAGAAGCATTAGAAATCCATTGCTACGATACGTAGACATCTGCAAATGCTATTTCCTTGCAAGGAAGTGTCGCATTTACATTCATTTGATGTGTAGACGAGGAATACATAACACTTCGCAAATCATAATACATCTTACCATGAAACGTCGAAATGAGATACGATATCGCGTTTAAAGAAGCGTTAGAACTCTATTGCTACGATACCCAGACATCTGCAGACGCTATTTCCTAACAAGGAAGTGTCGCATTTACATTCACTTGAAGTGTAGACCAGGAATACATGACACTTAGCAAATCATCTTATATCTTACCATGAAACATAGAAATGAGATGCGATATCGCGTTTTAAGAGCACTAGAAAGCTATTGCTACGATACGTAGACATCTGCAAACGCTATTTCCTTGCAAGGAAGTGTCGCATTTACATTCCTTTGAAGTTGAGACAAGGAATACATAACACTTCGCAAATCATATTATATCTTACCATGAAACATAGAAATGAAATGCGATATCGCGTTTTAAGAAGCATTAGAACTCTATTGCTACGATAGGTAGACATCTGCAGGCGTTATTTCCTAGCAAGGAAGTGTCGCATTTACATTCATTTGAAGTGTAGACGAGGATACATAACACTTCGCAAATCATGATATATCTTACCATGAAACATAGAAATGAGATGCGATATCGCGTTTTAAGAATCATATGAACTCTATTGCTACGATACGTAGACATCTGTAAACGCTATTTCCTTGCAAGGAAGTGTCGCATTTACTTTCATTTGAATCGTGGACGAGGAATGCATAACACGTCGCAATGAATATTATATCTTATCATGAAACATAGATATGAGATGCAATATCTCGTTTTAAGAAGCATTAGAAATCTATTACTAGGTTACCTAGACATCTGCAGACGCTATTTCCTAGCGAGGAAGTGTCGCATTCACATTCATTTGAAGTGTAGACGAGGAATACATAACACTTCGCAAATCATATTATACCTTACCATGAAACATAGAAATGAGATGCGATATCGCGTTTTAAGAATCATAAGAACTCTATTGCTACGATACGTAGACATCTGCAAACGCTATTTCCTTGCAAGGAAGTGTCGCATTTACATTCATTTGAATCGTAGGCGAGGAATGCATAACACTTCGCAATGAATATTATATCTTATCATGAAACATAGATATGAGATGCAGTATCTCGTTTTAAGAAGCATTTGAACTCTATTGCTTCGATACGTAGACATCTGCAAACGCTATTTCCTTGCAAGGAACTGTCGCATTCACATTCATTTGAATCGTAGGCGAGGAATGCAAAACACTTCGCAATGAATATTATATCTTATCATGAAACATAGATATGAGATGCAGTATCTCGTTTTAAGAAGCATTTGAACTCTATTGCTTCGATACGTAGACATCTGTAAACGCTATTTCCTAGCGATCGAGTGTCGCATTTACATTCATTTGAAGTGTAGACGAGGAATACATAACACTTCGCAAATCATATTATATCTTACCCTGAAACATAGAAATGAGATGCGATATCGCGTTTTAAGAAGCATTGGAACTCTAATGCTACGATAGGTAGACATCTGCAAACGCTATTTCCTTGCAAGGAAGTGTCGCATTTACTTTCATTTGAATCGTGGACGAGGAATGCATAACACGTCGCAATGAATATTATATCTTATCATGAAACATAGATATGAGATGCAATATCTCGTTTTAAGAAGCATTAGAAATCTATTACTAGGATACCTAGACATCTGCAGACGCTATTTCCTAGCGAGGAAGTGTCGCATTCACATTCATTGAAGTGTAGACGAGGAATACATAACAATTCGCAAATCATATTATACCTTACCATGAAACATAGAAATGAGATGCGATATCGCGTTTTAAGAATCATAAGAACTCTATTGCTACGATACGTAGACATCTGCAAACGCTATTTCCTTGCAAGGAAGTGTCGCATTTACATTCATTTGAATCGTAGGCGAGGAATGCATAACACTTCGCAATGAATATTATATCTTATCATGAAACATAGATATGAGATGCAGTATCTCGTTTTAAGAAGCATTTGAACTCTATTGCTTCGATACGTAGACATCTGCAAACGCTATTTCCTTGCAAGGAACTGTCGCATTCACATTCATTTGAATCGTAGGCGAGGAATGCAAAACACTTCGCAATGAATATTATATCTTATCATGAAACATAGATATGAGATGCAGTATCTCGTTTTAAGAAGCATTTGAACTCTATTTCTTCGATACGTAGACATCTGCAAACGCTATTTCCTAGCGATCGAGTGTCGCATTTACATTCATTTGAAGTGTAGACGAGGAATACATAACACTTCGCAAATCATATTATATCTTACCCTGAAACATAGAAATGAGATGCGATATCGCGTTTTAAGAAGCATTGGAACTCTAATGCTACGATAGGTAGACATCTGCAAACGCTATTTCTTGCAAGGAAGTGTCGCATTTACATTCATTTGAAGTGTAGACGGGGAATACGTGATACTTCGCAAATCATATTATATCTTACCATGAAACATAGAAATGAGATGCGATATCGCGATTTAAGGAGCTTTAGAATACTATTGCTTCGATACGTAGACATCTGCATACGCGATTTCCTTGCAAGGAAGTGCCGCATTTACATTCATTTGAATCGTACACGAGGAATGCATAACACTTCGCAATGAATATTATATCTTATCATGAAACATAGAAATGAGATGCGATATTGCGTTTTAAGAAGCATTAGAACTCTATTGCTACGATACCTAGACATCTGCAGACGCTATTTCCTAACAACGAAGTGACGCATTTACATTCATTTGAAGTGTAGACGAGGAATACATGACACTTAGCAAATCATCTTATATCTTACCATGAAACATAGAAATGAGATGCGATATCGCGTTCTAAGAAGCATTAGAAAGCTATTGCTACGATACGTAGACATCTGCAAACGCTATTTCCTAGTGGGGAAGTATCGCATTCACATTCATTTGAAGTGTAGACGAGGAATACATGACATTTCGCAAATCATGTTATATCTTACCATGAAACATAGAAATGAGATGCGATATCGCGTTTTAGGAAGCATTAGAAAGCTATTGCTACGATACGTAGACATCTGCAAACGCTATTTCCTAGCGAGGAAGTATCGCATATACATTCATTTGAAGTGTAGACGAGGAATACACAACACTTCGCAAATCATGTTATATCTTACCATGAAACATAGAAATGAGATGCGATATCGCGTTTTAAGAATCATATGAACTCTATTGCTACGATACGTAGACATCTGTAAACGCTATTTCCTTGCAAGGAAGTGTCGCATTTTCATTCATTTGAATCGTAGACGAGGAATGCATAACACTTCGCAATGAATATTATATCTTATCATGAAACATAGATATGAGATGCAATATCTCGTTTTAAGAAGCATTCGAACTCTGTTGCTTCGATACGTAGACATCTGCAAACGCTGTTTCCTTGCAAGGAAGTGTCGCATTTACTTTCATTTGAATCGTAGACGAGGAATGCATAACACTTCGCAATGAATATTATATCTTACCATGAAACATAGAAATGAGATGCGATATCGCGTTTTAAGAAGCATTAGAACTCTATTGCTTCGATACGTAGACATCTGCAAACATCCTTGTAAGGAAGTGTCGCATTTACATTCATTTGAAGTGTAGACGAGAAATACATAATACTTCGCAAATCATATTATATCTTACCATGAAACATAGAAATGAGATGCGATATCGCGTTTTAAGAACCATTAGAACTCTATTGCTACGATAGGTAGATATCTGCAAATGCTATTTCCTTGCAAGGAAGTATCGCGTTTACTTTCATTTGAATCGTAGACGAGGAATGCATAACATTTCGCAATGAATATTATATCTTACCATGAAACATAGAAATGAGATGCGATATCGCGTTTTAAGAAGCATTAGAAGTCTATTGCTACGATAGGTAGACATCTGCAAACGCTATTTCCTTGCAAGGAAGTGTCGTATTTACATTGATTTGAAGTGTAGACGAGGAATACATAACACTTCGCAAATCATATTATATCTTACCATGAATCATAGAAATGAGATGCGATATCGCGTTTTAAGTATCATAAGAACTCTATTGTTACGATACGTAGACATCTGCAAACGCTATTTCCTTGGAAGGAAGTGTCGCATTTACGTTCATTTGAATCGTAGACGAGGAATGCATAACACTTCGCAAATCATATTATATCTTACCATGAAACACAGAAATGAGATGCGATATCGCGTTTTAAGAAGCATTTGAACTCTATTGCTTCGATACGTAGACATCTGCAAACGCTATTTCCTTGGAAGGGAGTGTCGCATTTACATTCATTTGAAGTGTAGACGAGGAATACATAACACTTCGCAAATCATATTATATCTTACCATGAAACATAGAAATGAGATGCGATATCGCGTTTCAAGAATCATAAGAACTCTATTGTTACGATACGTAGACATCTGCAAACGCTATTTCCTTGCAAGGAAGTGTCGCATTTACTTTCATTTGAATCGTAGACGAGGAATGCATAACACTTCGCAATGAATATTATATCTTATCATGAAACATACATATGAGATGCAGTATCTCGTTTTAAGAAGCATTTGAACTCTATTGCTTCGATACGTAGACATCTGCAAACGCAATTTCCTTACAAGCAAGTGTCGCATTTACATTCATTTGAATCGTAGACGAAGAATGCATAACACTTCGCAATGAATATTATATCTTATCATGAAACATAGATATGAGATGCAATATCCCGTTTTAAGAAGCATTTCAACTTTATTGCTTCGATACGTAGACATCTGCAAACGCTATTTCCTTGCAAGGAAGTGTCGCATTTACATTCATTTGAAGTGTAGACGAGGAATACATGATACTTCGCAAATCACATTATATCTTACCATGAAACATAGAAATGAGATGCGATATCGCGCTTTAAGAACCATTAGAACTCTATTGCTACGATAGGTAGATATCTGCAAATGCTATTTCCTTGCAAGGAAGTATCGCGTTTACTTTCATTTGAATCGTAGACGAGGAATGCATAACATTTCGCAATGAATATTATATCTTACCATGAAACATAGAAATGAGATGCGATATCGCGTTTTAAGAAGCATTAGAACTCTATTGCTACGATAGGTAGACATCTGCAAACGCTATTTCCTTGCAAGGAAGTGTCGTATTTACATTGATTTGAAGTGTAGACGAGGAATACATAACACTTCGCAAATCATATTATATCTTACCATGAATCATAGAAATGAGATGCGATATCGCGTTTTAAGTATCATAAGAACTCTATTGTTACGATACGTAGACATCTGCAAACGCTATTTCCTTGGAAGGAAGTGTCGCATTTACGTTCATTTGAATCGTAGACGAGGAATGCATAACACTTCGCAAATCATATTATATCTTACCATGAAACACAGAAATGAGATGCGATATCGCGTTTTAAGAAGCATTTGAACTCTATTGCTTCGATACGTAGACATCTGCAAACGCTATTTCCGTGGAAGGGAGTGTCGCATTTACATTCATTTGAAGTGTAGACAAGGAATACATAACACTTCGCAAATCATATTATATCTTACCATGAAACATAGAAATGAGATGCGATATCGCGTTTCAAGAATCATAAGAACTCTATTGTTACGATACGTAGACATCTGCAAACGCTATTTCCTTGCAAGGAAGTGTCGCATTTACTTTCATTTGAATCGTAGACGAGGAATGCATAACACTTCGCAATGAATATTATATCTTATCATGAAACATACATATGAGATGCAGTATCTCGTTTTAAGAAGCATTTGAACTCTATTGCTTCGATACGTAGACATCTGCAAACGCAATTTCCTTACAAGCAAGTGTCGCATTTACATTCATTTGAATCGTAGACGAAGAATGCATAACACTTCGCAATGAATATTATATCTTATCATGAAACATAGATATGAGATGCAATATCTCGTTTTAAGAAGCATTTCAACTTTATTGCTTCGATACGTAGACATCTGCAAACGCTATTTCCTTGCAAGGAAGTGTCGCATTTACATTCATTTGAAGTGTAGACGAGGAATACATGATACTTCGCAAATCACATTATATCTTACCATGAAACATAGAAATGAGATGCGATATCGCGTTTTAAGAAGCATTTGAACTCAATTTCTTCGATACGTAGATATCTGCAAACGCTGTTTCCTTGCAAGGAAGTGTCGCATTTACTTTCATTTGAATCGTAGACGAGGAATGCATAACACTTCGCAAATCATATTATATCTTACCATGAAACACAGAAATGAGATGCGATATCGCGTTTTAAGAAGCATTTGAACTCTATTGCTTCGATACGTAGACATCTGCAAACGCTATTTCCGTGGAAGGGAGTGTCGCATTTACATTCATTTGAAGTGTAGACAAGGAATACATAACACTTCGCAAATCATATTATATCTTACCATGAAACATAGAAATGAGATGCGATATCGCGTTTCAAGAATCATAAGAACTCTATTGTTACGATACGTAGACATCTGCAAACGCTATTTCCTTGCAAGGAAGTGTCGCATTTACTTTCATTTGAATCGTAGACGAGGAATGCATAACACTTCGCAATGAATATTATATCTTATCATGAAACATACATATGAGATGCAGTATCTCGTTTTAAGAAGCATTTGAACTCTATTGCTTCGATACGTAGACATCTGCAAACGCAATTTCCTTACAAGCAAGTGTCGCATTTACATTCATTTGAATCGTAGACGAAGAATGCATAACACTTCGCAATGAATATTATATCTTATCATGAAACATAGATATGAGATGCAATATCTCGTTTTAAGAAGCATTTCAACTTTATTGCTTCGATACGTAGACATCTGCAAACGCTATTTCCTTGCAAGGAAGTGTCGCATTTACATTCATTTGAAGTGTAGACGAGGAATACATGATACTTCGCAAATCACATTATATCTTACCATGAAACATAGAAATGAGATGCGATATCGCGTTTTAAGAAGCATTTGAACTCAATTTCTTCGATACGTAGATATCTGCAAACGCTGTTTCCTTGCAAGGAAGTGTCGCATTTACTTTCATTTGAATCGTAGACGAGGAATGCATAACACTTCGCAAATCATATTATATCTTACCATGAAACACAGAAATGAGATGCGATATCGCGTTTTAAGAAGCATTTGAACTCTATTGCTTCGATACGTAGACATCTGCAAACGCTATTTCCTTGGAAGGGAGTGTCGCATTTACATTCATTTGAAGTGTAGACGAGGAATACATAACACTTCGCAAATCATATTATATCTTACCATGAAACATAGAAATGAGATGCGATATCGCGTTTCAAGAATCATAAGAACTCTATTGTTACGATACGTAGACATCTGCAAACGCTATTTCCTTGCAAGGAAGTGTCGCATTTACTTTCATTTGAATCGTAGACGAGGAATGCATAACACTTCGCAATGAATATTATATCTTATCATGAAACATACATATGAGATGCAGTATCTCGTTTTAAGAAGCATTTGAACTCTATTGCTTCGATACGTAGACATCTGCAAACGCAATTTCCTTACAAGCAAGTGTCGCATTTACATTCATTTGAATCGTAGACGAAGAATGCATAACACTTCGCATTGAATATTATATCTTATCATGAAACATAGATATGAGATGCAATATCTCGTTTTAAGAAGCATTTCAACTTTATTGCTTCGATACGTAGACATCTGCAAACGCTATTTCCTTGCAAGGAAGTGTCGCATTTACATTCATTTGAAGTGTAGACGAGGAATACATGATACTTCGCAAATCACATTATATCTTACCATGAAACATAGAAATGAGATGCGATATCGCGTTTTAAGAAGCATTTGAACTCAATTTCTTCGATACGTAGATATCTGCAAACGCTGTTTCCTTGCAAGGAAGTGTCGCATTTACTTTCATTTGAATCGTAGACGAGGAATGCATAACACTTCGCAATGAATATTATATCTTACCATGATACATAGAAATGAGATGCGATATCGCGTTTTAAGAAGCATTAGAACTCTATTGCTACGATAGGTAGATATCTGCAAATGCTATTTCCTTGCAAGGAAGTATCGCGTTTACTTTCATTTGAATCGTAGACGAGGAATGCATAACATTTCGCAATGAATATTATATCTTACCATGAAACATAGAAATGAGATGCGATATCGCGTTTTAAGAAGCATTAGAACTCTATTGCTACGATAGGTAGACATCTGCAAACGCTATTTCCTTGCAAGGAAGTGTCGTATTTACATTGATTTGAAGTGTAGACGAGGAATACATAACACTTCGCAAATCATATTATATCTTACCATGAATCATAGAAATGAGATGCGATATCGCGTTTTAAGTATCATAAGAACTCTATTGTTACGATACGTAGACATCTGCAAACGCTATTTCCTTGGAAGGAAGTGTCGCATTTACGTTCATTTGAATCGTAGACGAGGAATGCATAACACTTCGCAAATCATATTATATCTTACCATGAAACACAGAAATGAGATGCGATATCGCGTTTTAAGAAGCATTTGAACTCTATTGCTTCGATACGTAGACATCTGCAAACGCTATTTCCTTGGAAGGGAGTGTCGCATTTACATTCATTTGAAGTGTAGACGAGGAATACATAACACTTCGCAAATCATATTATATCTTACCATGAAACATAGAAATGAGATGCGATATCGCGTTTCAAGAATCATAAGAACTCTATTGTTACGATACGTAGACATCTGCAAACGCTATTTCCTTGCAAGGAAGTGTCGCATTTACTTTCATTTGAATCGTAGACGAGGAATGCATAACACTTCGCAATGAATATTATATCTTATCATGAAACATACATATGAGATGCAGTATCTCGTTTTAAGAAGCATTTGAACTCTATTGCTTCGATACGTAGACATCTGCAAACGCAATTTCCTTACAAGCAAGTGTCGCATTTACATTCATTTGAATCGTAGACGAAGAATGCATAACACTTCGCAATGAATATTATATCTTATCATGAAACATAGATATGAGATGCAATATCTCGTTTTAAGAAGCATTTCAACTTTATTGCTTCGATACGTAGACATCTGCAAACGCTATTTCCTTGCAAGGAAGTGTCGCATTTACATTCATTTGAAGTGTAGACGAGGAATACATGATACTTCGCAAATCACATTATATCTTACCATGAAACATAGAAATGAGATGCGATATCGCGTTTTAAGAAGCATTTGAACTCAATTTCTTCGATATGTAGATATCTGCAAACGCTGTTTCCTTGCAAGGAAGTGTCGCATTTACTTTCATTTGAATCGTAGACGAGGAATGCATAACACTTCGCAAATCATATTATATCTTACCATGAAACACAGAAATGAGATGCGATATCGCGTTTTAAGAAGCATTTGAACTCTATTGCTTCGATACGTAGACATCTGCAAACGCTATTTCCTTGGAAGGGAGTGTCGTATTTACATTCATTTGAAGTGTAGACGAGGAATACATAACACTTCGCAAATCATATTATATCTTACCATGAAACATAGAAATGAGATGCGATATCGCGTTTCAAGAATCATAAGAACTCTATTGTTACGATACGTAGACATCTGCAAACGCTATTTCCTTGCAAGGAAGTGTCGCATGTACTTTCATTTGAATCGTAGACGAGGAATGCATAACACTTCGCAATGAATATTATATCTTATCATGAAACATACATATGAGATGCAGTATCTCGTTTTAAGAAGCATTTGAACTCTATTGCTTCGATACGTAGACATCTGCAAACGCAATTTCCTTACAAGCAAGTGTCGCATTTACATTCATTTGGATCGTAGACGAAGAATGCATAACACTTCGCAATGAATATTATATCTTATCATGAAACATAGATATGAGATGCAATATCTCGTTTTAAGAAGCATTTCAACTTTATTGCTTCGATACGTAGACATCTGCAAACGCTATTTCCTTGCAAGGAAGTGTCGCATTTACATTCATTTGAAGTGTAGACGAGGAATACATGATACTTCGCAAATCACATTATATCTTACCATGAAACATAGAAATGAGATGCGATATCGCGTTTTAAGAAGCATTTGAACTCAATTTCTTCGATACGTAGATATCTGCAAACGCTGTTTCCTTGCAAGGAAGTGTCGCATTTACTTTCATTTGAATCGTAGACGAGGAATGCATAACACTTCGCAATGAATATTATATCTTACCATGATACGTAGAAATGAGATGCGATATCGCGTTTTAAGAAGCATTAGAACTCTATTGCTACGATAGGTAGACATCTGCAATCGCTATTTCCTTGCAAGGAAGTGTCGCATTTACATTCATTTGAAGTGTAGACGAGGAATACATAACACTTCGCAAATCATATTATACCTTACCATGATACATAGAAATGAGATGCGATGTCGCTTTTTAAGAATCATAAGAACTCTATTGCTACGATACGTAGACATCTGCAAATGCTATTTCCTTGCAAGGAAGTGTCGCATTTACATTCATTTGATGTGTAGACGAGGAATACATAACACTTCGCAAATCATATTATATCTTACCATGAAACATAGAAATGAGATGCGATATCGCGTTTCAAGAATCATAAGAACTCTATTGTTACGATACGTAGACATCTGCAAACGCTATTTCCTTGCAAGGAAGTGTCGCATTTACTTTCATTTGAATCGTAGACGAGGAATGCATAACACTTCGCAATGAATATTGTATCTTATCATGAAACATAGATAAGAGATGCAGTATCTCGTTTTAAGAAGCATTTGAACTCTATTGCTTCAATACGTAGACATCTGCAAACGCTATTTCCATGCAAGTAAGTGTCGCATTTACTTTCATTTGAATCGTAGACGAGGAATGCATAACACTTCGCAATGAATATTATATCTTATCATGAAACATAGATATGAGATGCAGTATCTCGTTTTAAGAAGCATTTGAACTCTATTGCTTCGATACGTAGACATCAGCAAATGCTATTTCCTTGCAAGGAAGTGTCGCATTTACATTCATTTGATGTGTAGACGAGGAATACATAACACTTCGCAAATCATATTATATCTTACCATGAAACATAGAAATGAGATGCGATATCGCGTTTTATGAAGCATTAGAACTCTATTGCTACGATACGTAGACATCTGCAAAGGCTATTTCCTTGCAAGGAAGTGTCGCATTTACATTCACTTGAAGTGTAAGCGAGGAATACATAACACTTCGCAAATCATATTATACCTTACCATGAAACATAGAAATGAGATGCGAAATCGCGTTTTAAGAATTATAAGAGCTCTATTGCTACGATACGTAGACATCTGCAATCGCTGTTTCCTTGCAAGGAAGTGTCGCATTTACTTTCATTTGAATCGTAGACGAGGAATGCATAACACTTCGCAATGAATATTATATCTTATCATGAAACATAGATATGAGATGCAATATCTCGTTTTAAGAAGCATTTCAACTTTATTGCTTCGATACGTAGACATCTGCAAACGCTATTTCCTTGCAAGGAAGTGTCGCATTTACATTCATTTGAAGTGTAGACGAGGAATACATGATACTTCGCAAATCACATTATATCTTACCATGAAACATAGAAATGAGATGCGATATCGCGTTTTAAGAAGCATTTGAACTCAATTTCTTCGATACGTAGATATCTGCAAACGCTGTTTCCTTGCAAGGAAGTGTCGCATTTACTTTCATTTGAATCGTAGACGAGGAATGCATAACACTTCGCAATGAATATTATATCTTACCATGATACATAGAAATGATATGCGATATCGCGTTTTAAGAAGCATTAGAACTCTATTGCTACGATAGGTAGACATCTGCAATCGCTATTTCCTTGCAAGGAAGTGTCGCATTTACATTCATTTGAAGTGTAGACGAGGAATACATAACACTTCGCAAATCATATTATACCTTACCATGATACATAGAAATGAGATGCGATGTCGCTTTTTAAGAATCATAAGAACTCTATTGCTACGATACGTAGACATCTGCAAATGCTATTTCCTTGCAAGGAAGTGTCGCATTTACATTCATTTGATGTGTAGACGAGGAATACATAACACTTCGCAAATCATATTATATCTTACCATGAAACATAGAAATGAGATGCGATATCGCGTTTCAAGAATCATAAGAACTCTATTGTTACGATACGTAGACATCTGCAAACGCTATTTCCTTGCAAGGAAGTGTCGCATTTACTTTCATTTGAATCGTAGACGAGGAATGCATAACACTTCGCAATGAATATTGTATCTTATCATGAAACATAGATAAGAGATGCAGTATCTCGTTTTAAGAAGCATTTGAACTCTATTGCTTCAATACGTAGACATCTGCAAACGCTATTTCCATGCAAGTAAGTGTCGCATTTACTTTCATTTGAATCGTAGACGAGGAATGCATAACACTTCGCAATGAATATTATATCTTATCATGAAACATAGATATGAGATGCAGTATCTCGTTTTAAGAAGCATTTGAACTCTATTGCTTCGATACGTAGACATCTGCAAATGCTATTTCCTTGCAAGGAAGTGTCGCATTTACATTCATTTGATGTGTAGACGAGGAATACATAACACTTCGCAAATCATATTATATCTTACCATGAAACATAGAAATGAGATGCGATATCGCGTTTTATGAAGCATTAGAACTCTATTGCTACGATACGTAGACATCTGCAAAGGCTATTTCCTTGCGAGGAAGTGTCGCATTTACATTCACTTGAAGTGTAAGCGAGGAATACATAACACTTCGCAAATCATATTATACCTTACCATGAAACATAGAAATGAGATGCGAAATCGCGTTTTAAGAATTATAAGAGCTCTATTGCTACGATACGTAGACATCTGCAATCGCTGTTTCCTTGCAAGGAAGTGTCGCATTTACTTTCATTTGAATCGTAGACGAGGAATGCATAACACTTCGCAATGAATATTATATCTTACCATGAAACATAGATATGAGATGCAGTATCTCGTCTTAAGAAGCATTGGAACTCTATTGCTACGATACCTAGGCATCTGCAGACGCTATCTCCTAGCGAGGAAGTGTCGCATTCACATTCATTTGAAGTATAGACGAGGAATACATAACACTTCGCAAATCATATTATACCTTACCATGAAACATAGAAATGAGATGCGATATCGCTTTTTAAGAATCATAAGAACTCTATTGCTACGATACGTAGACATCTGCAAATGCTATTTCCTTGCAAGGAAGTGTCGCATTTACATTCATTTGATGTGTAGACGAGGAATACATAACACTTCGCAAATCATATTATATCTTACCATGAAACATAGAAATGAGATGCGATATCGCGTTTCAAGAATCATAAGAACTCTATTGTTACGATACGTAGACATCTGCAAACGGTATTTCCTTGCAAGAAAGTGTCGCATTTACTTTCATTTGAATCGTAGACGAGGAATGCATAACACTTCGCAATGAATATTATATCTTATCATGAAACATAGATATGAGATGCAGTATCTCGTTTTAAGAAGCATTTGAACTCTATTGCTTCAATACGTAGACATCTGCAAACGCTATTTCCATGCAAGTAAGTGTCGCATTTACTTTCATTTGAATCGTAGACGAGGAAAGCATAACACTTCGCAATGAATATTATATCTTATCATGAAACATAGATATGAGATGCAGTATCTCGTTTTAAGAAGCATTTGAACTCTATTGCTTCGATACGTAGACATCTGCAAATGCTATTTCCTTGCAAGGAAGTGTCGCATTTACATTCATTTGATGTGTAGACGAGGAATACATAACACTTCGCAAATCATATTATATCTTACCATGAAACATAGAAATGAGATGCGATATCGCGTTTTATGAAGCATTAGAACTCTATTGCTACGATACGTAGACATCTGCAAAGGCTATTTCCTTGCAAGGAAGTGTCGCATTTACATTCACTTGAAGTGTAAGCGAGGAATACATAACACTTCGCAAATCATATTATACCTTACCATGAAACATAGAAATGAGATGCGAAATCGCGTTTTAAGAATTATAAGAGCTCTATTGCTACGATACGTAGACATCTGCAATCGCTGTTTCCTTGCAAGGAAGTGTCGCATTTACTTTCATTTGAATCGTAGACGAGGAATGCATAACACTTCGCAATGAATATTATATCTTATCATGATACATAGAAATGAGATGCGATATCGCGTTCTATGAAGCATTAGAACACTATTGCTACGATAGGTAGACATCTGCAAATGCTATTTCCTTGCAAGGAAGTATCGCATTTACTTTCATTTGAATCGTAGACGAGGAATGCATAACACTTCGCAATGAATATTATATCTTACCATGAAACATAGAAATGAGATGCGATATCGCGTTTTAAGAATTATAAGAGCTCTATTGCTACGATACGTAGACATCTGCAAATGCTATTTCCTTGCAAGGAAGTATCGCATTTACTTTCATTTGAATCGTAGACGAGGAATGCATAACACTTCGCAATGAATATTATATCTTACCATGAAACATAGAAATGAGATGCGATATCGCGTTTTAAGAATTATAAGAGCTCTATTGCTACGATACGTAGACATCTGCAAACGCTATTTCCTTGCAAGGAAGTGTCGAATTTACATTCATTTGAGGTGTAGACGAGGAATACATAACACTTCGCAAATCATATTATATCTTACCATGAAACATAGAAATGAGATGCGATATCGCGTTTCAAGAATCATAAGAACTCTATTGTTACGATACGTAGACATCTGCAAACGCTATTTCCTTGCAAGGAAGTGTCGCATTTACTTTCATTTGAATCGTAGACGAGGAATGCATAACACTTCGCAATGAATATTGTATCTTATCATGAAACATAGATAAGAGATGCAGTATCTCGTTTTAAGAAGCATTTGAACTCTATTGCTTCAATACGTAGACATCTGCAAACGCTATTTCCATGCAAGTAAGTGTCGCATTTACTTTCATTTGAATCGTAGACGAGGAATGCATAACACTTCGCAATGAATATTATATCTTATCATGAAACATAGATATGAGATGCAGTATCTCGTTTTAAGAAGCATTTGAACTCTATTGCTTCGATACGTAGACATCTGCAAATGCTATTTCCTTGCAAGGAAGTGTCGCATTTACATTCATTTGATGTGTAGACGAGGAATACATAACACTTCGCAAATCATATTATATCTTACCATGAAACATAGAAATGAGATGCGATATCGCGTTTTATGAAGCATTAGAACTCTATTGCTACGATACGTAGACATCTGCAAAGGCTATTTCCTTGCAAGGAAGTGTCGCATTTACATTCACTTGAAGTGTAAGCGAGGAATACATAACACTTCGCAAATCATATTATACCTTACCATGAAACATAGAAATGAGATGCGAAATCGCGTATTAAGAATTATAAGAGCTCTATTGCTACGATACGTAGACATCTGCAATCGCTGTTTCCTTGCAAGGAAGTGTCGCATTTACTTTCATTTGAATCGTAGACGAGGAATGCATAACACTTCGCAATGAATATTATATCTTACCATGAAACATAGATATGAGATGCAGTATCTCGTCTTAAGAAGCATTGGAACTCTATTGCTACGATACCTAGGCATCTGCAGACGCTATCTCCTAGCGAGGAAGTGTCGCATTCACATTCATTTGAAGTATAGACGAGGAATACATAACACTTCGCAAATCATATTATACCTTACCATGAAACATAGAAATGAGATGCGATATCGCTTTTTAAGAATCATAAGAACTCTATTGCTACGATACGTAGACATCTGCAAATGCTATTTCCTTGCAAGGAAGTGTCGCATTTACATTCATTTGATGTGTAGACGAGGAATACATAACACTTCGCAAATCATATTATATCTTACCATGAAACATAGAAATGAGATGCGATATCGCGTTTCAAGAATCATAAGAACTCTATTGTTACGATACGTAGACATCTGCAAACGGTATTTCCTTGCAAGAAAGTGTCGCATTTACTTTCATTTGAATCGTAGACGAGGAATGCATAACACTTCGCAATGAATATTATATCTTATCATGAAACATAGATATGAGATGCAGTATCTCGTTTTAAGAAGCATTTGAACTCTATTGCTTCAATACGTAGACATCTGCAAACGCTATTTCCATGCAAGTAAGTGTCGCATTTACTTTCATTTGAATCGTAGACGAGGAAAGCATAACACTTCGCAATGAATATTATATCTTATCATGAAACATAGATATGAGATGCAGTATCTCGTTTTAAGAAGCATTTGAACTCTATTGCTTCGATACGTAGACATCTGCAAATGCTATTTCCTTGCAAGGAAGTGTCGCATTTACATTCATTTGATGTGTAGACGAGGAATACATAACACTTCGCAAATCATATTATATCTTACCATGAAACATAGAAATGAGATGCGATATCGCGTTTTATGAAGCATTAGAACTCTATTGCTACGATACGTAGACATCTGCAAAGGCTATTTCCTTGCAAGGAAGTGTCGCATTTACATTCACTTGAAGTGTAAGCGAGGAATACATAACACTTCGCAAATCATATTATACCTTACCATGAAACATAGAAATGGGATGCGAAATCGCGTTTTAAGAATTATAAGAGCTCTATTGCTACGATACGTAGACATCTGCAATCGCTGTTTCCTTGCAAGGAAGTGTCGCATTTACTTTCATTTGAATCGTAGACGAGGAATGCATAACACTTCGCAATGAATATTATATCTTATCATGATACATAGAAATGAGATGCGATATCGCGTTCTATGAAGCATTAGAACACTATTGCTACGATAGGTAGACATCTGCAAATGCTATTTCCTTGCAAGGAAGTATCGCATTTACTTTCATTTGAATCGTAGACGAGGAATGCATAACACTTCGCAATGAATATTATATCTTACCATGAAACATAGAAATGAGATGCGATATCGCGTTTTAAGAATTATAAGAGCTCTATTGCTACGATACGTAGACATCTGCAAATGCTATTTCCTTGCAAGGAAGTATCGCATTTACTTTCATTTGAATCGTAGACGAGGAATGCATAACACTTCGCAATGAATATTATATCTTACCATGAAACATAGAAATGAGATGCGATATCGCGTTTTAAGAATTATAAGAGCTCTATTGCTACGATACGTAGACATCTGCAAACGCTATTTCCTTGCAAGGAAGTGTCGAATTTACATTCATTTGAGGTGTAGACGAGGAATACATAACACTTCGCAAATCATATTATATCTTACCATGAAACATAGAAATGAGATGCGATATCGCGTTTTAAGAAGCATTTGAACTCTATTGCTACGATACGTAGACATCTGCAATCGCTGTTTCCTAGCAAGGAAGTGTCGCATTTACTTTCATTTGAATCGTAGACGAGGAATGCATAACACTTTACATTTAATATTATATCTTACCATGAAACATAGAAATGAGATGCGATATCGCTTTTTAAGAATCATAAGAACTCTATTGCTACGATACGTAGACATCTGCAAATGCTATTTCCTTGCAAGGAAGTATCGCATTTACATTCATTTGATGTTTAGACGAGGAATACATAACACTTCGCAAATCATATTATATCTTACCATGAAACATAGAAATGAGATGCGATATCGCGTTGTAAGAAGCATTAGAACTCTATTGCTTCGATACGTAGACATCTGCAAACGCTATTTCCTTGCAAGGAAGTGTCGCATTTACATTCACTTGAAGTGTAGGCGAGGAATACATAACACTTCGCAAATCATATTACATCTTATCATGAAACATAGATATTAGATGCAATATCTCGTTTTAGGAAGCATTGGAACTCTATTGCTACGATACCTAGACATCTGCAGACGCTATTTCCTAGCGAGGAAGTGTCGCATTCACATTCATTTGAAGTGTGGACGAGGAATACATAACACTTCGCAAATCATATTATACCTTACCATGAAACATAGAAATCAGATGCGATATCGCTTTTTAAGAATCATAAGAACTCTATTGCTACGATACGTAGACATCTGCAAACGCTATTTCCTTGCAAGGAAGTGTCGCATTTACATTCATTTGAATCGTAGGCGAGGAATGCATAGCACTTCGCAATGAATATTATATCTTATCATGAAACATAGATATGAGATGCAGTATCTCGTTTTAAGAAGCATTTGAACTCTATTGCTTCGATACGTAGACATTTGCAAACGCTATTTCCTTGCAAGGAAGCATCGCATTTACATTCATTTGAAGTGTAGACGAGGAATACATAACACTTCGCAAATCATATTACATCTCACCATGAAACATAGAAATGAGATGCGATATCGCGTTTTAAGAAGCATTAGAACTCTATTGCTACGATACCTAGACATCTGCAGACGCTATTTCCCAGCAAGGAAGTGTCGCATTTACATTCATTTGAAGTGTAGACGAGGAAGACATGACACTTCGCAAATCATATTATATCTTACCATGAAACATAGAAATGAGATGCGATATCGCGTTTTAAGAAGCATTAGAAATCTATTGCTACGATACGTAGACAACTGCAAACGCTATTTCCTAGCGAGGAAGTATCGCATATACATTCATTTGAAGTGTAGACGAGGAATACATAACACTTCGCAAATCATGTTATATCTTACCATGAAACATAGAAATGAGATGCGATATCGCGTTTTAAGAATCATATGAACTCTATTGCTACGATACGTAGACATCTGTAAACGCTATTTCCTTGCAAGGAAGTGTCGCATTTTCATTCATTTGAATCGTAGACGAGGAATGCATAACACTTCGCAATGAATACTATATCTTATCATGAAACATAGATATGAGATGCAATATCTCGTTTTAAGAAGCATTCGAACTCTGTTGCTTCGATACGTAGACATCTGCAAACGCTGTTTCCTTGCAAGGAAGTGTCGCGTTTACTTTCATTTGAATCGTAGACGAGGAATGCATAACACTTCGCAATGAATATTATATCTTACCATGATACATAGAAATGAGATGCGATATCGCGTTTTAAGAAGCATTAGAACTCTATTGCTTCGATACGTAGACATCTGCAAACATCCTTGTAAGGAAGTGTCGCATTTACATTCATTTGAAGTGTAGACGAGGAATACATAACACTTCGCAAATCATATTATATCTTACCATGAATCATAGAAATGAGATGCGATATCGCGTTTTAAGTATCATAAGAACTCTATTGTTACGATACGTAGACATCTGCAAACGCTATTTCCTTGGAAGGAAGTGTCGCATTTACGTTCATTTGAATCGTAGACGAGGAATGCATAACACTTCGCAAATCATATTATATCTTACCATGAAACACAGAAATGAGATGCGATATCGCGTTTTAAGAAGCATTTGAACTCTATTGCTTCGATACGTAGACATCTGCAACCGCTATTTCCTTGGAAGGGAGTGTCGCATTTACATTCATTTGAAGTGTAGATGAGGAATACATAACACTTCGCAAATCATATTATATCTTACCATGAAACATAGAAATGAGATGCGATAGCGCGTTTCAAGAATCATAAGAACTCTATTGTTACGATACGTAGACATCTGCAAACGCTATTTCCTTGCAAGGAAGTGTCGCATTTACTTTCATTTGAATCGTAGACGAGGAATGCATAACACTTCGCAATGAATATTATATCTTATCATGAAACATACATATGAGATGCAGTATCTCGTTTTAAGAAGCATTTGAACTCTATTGCTTCAATACGTAGACATCTGCAAACGCTATTTCCATGCAAGTAAGTGTCGCATTTACTTTCATTTGAATCGTAGACGAGGAAAGCATAACACTTCGCAATGAATATTATATCTTATCATGAAACATAGATATGAGATGCAGTATCTCGTTTTAAGAAGCATTTGAACTCTATTGCTTCAATACGTAGACATCTGCAAACGCTATTTCCATGCAAGTAAGTGTCGCATTTACTTTCATTTGAATCGTAGACGAGGAAAGCATAACACTTCGCAATGAATATTATATCTTATCATGAAACATAGATATGAGATGCAGTATCTCGTTTTAAGAAGCATTTGAACTCTATTGCTTCGATACGTAGACATCTGCAAATGCTATTTCCTTGCAAGGAAGTGTCGCATTTACATTCATTTGATGTGTAGACGAGGAATACATAACACTTCGCAAATCATATTATATCTTACCATGAAACATAGAAATGAGATGCGATATCGCGTTTTATGAAGCATTAGAACTCTATTGCTACGATACGTAGACATCTGCAAAGGCTATTTCCTTGCAAGGAAGTGTCGCATTTACATTCACTTGAAGTGTAAGCGAGGAATACATAACACTTCGCAAATCATATTATACCTTACCATGAAACATAGAAATGAGATGCGAAATCGCGTTTTAAGAATTATAAGAGCTCTATTGCTACGATACGTAGACATCTGCAATCGCTGTTTCCTTGCAAGGAAGTGTCGCATTTACTTTCATTTGAATCGTAGACGAGGAATGCATAACACTTCGCAATGAATATTATATCTTATCATGATACATAGAAATGAGATGCGATATCGCGTTCTATGAAGCATTAGAACACTATTGCTACGATAGGTAGACATCTGCAAATGCTATTTCCTTGCAAGGAAGTATCGCATTTACTTTCATTTGAATCGTAGACGAGGAATGCATAACACTTCGCAATGAATATTATATCTTACCATGAAACATAGAAATGAGATGCGATATCGCGTTTTAAGAATTATAAGAGCTCTATTGCTACGATACGTAGACATCTGCAAATGCTATTTCCTTGCAAGGAAGTATCGCATTTACTTTCATTTGAATCGTAGACGAGGAATGCATAACACTTCGCAATGAATATTATATCTTACCATGAAACATAGAAATGAGATGCGATATCGCGTTTTAAGAATTATAAGAGCTCTATTGCTACGATACGTAGACATCTGCAAACGCTATTTCCTTGCAAGGAAGTGTCGAATTTACATTCATTTGAGGTGTAGACGAGGAATACATAACACTTCGCAAATCATATTATATCTTACCATGAAACATAGAAATGAGATGCGATATCGCGTTTTAAGAAGCATTTGAACTCTATTGCTACGATACGTAGACATCTGCAATCGCTGTTTCCTAGCAAGGAAGTGTCGCATTTACTTTCATTTGAATCGTAGACGAGGAATGCATAACACTTTACATTTAATATTATATCTTACCATGAAACATAGAAATGAGATGCGATATCGCTTTTTAAGAATCATAAGAACTCTATTGCTACGATACGTAGACATCTGCAAATGCTATTTCCTTGCAAGGAAGTATCGCATTTACATTCATTTGATGTTTAGACGAGGAATACATAACACTTCGCAAATCATATTATATCTTACCATGAAACATAGAAATGAGATGCGATATCGCGTTGTAAGAAGCATTAGAACTCTATTGCTTCGATACGTAGACATCTGCAAACGCTATTTCCTTGCAAGGAAGTGTCGCATTTACATTCACTTGAAGTGTAGGCGAGGAATACATAACACTTCGCAAATCATATTACATCTTATCATGAAACATAGATATTAGATGCAATATCTCGTTTTAGGAAGCATTGGAACTCTATTGCTACGATACCTAGACATCTGCAGACGCTATTTCCTAGCGAGGAAGTGTCGCATTCACATTCATTTGAAGTGTAGACGAGGAATACATAACACTTCGCAAATCATATTATACCTTACCATGAAACATAGAAATCAGATGCGATATCGCTTTTTAAGAATCATAAGAACTCTATTGCTACGATACGTAGACATCTGCAAACGCTATTTCCTTGCAAGGAAGTGTCGCATTTACATTCATTTGAATCGTAGGCGAGGAATGCATAGCACTTCGCAATGAATATTATATCTTATCATGAAACATATATATGAGATGCAGTATCTCGTTTTAAGAAGCATTTGAACTCTATTGCTTCGATACGTAGACATTTGCAAACGCTATTTCCTTGCAAGGAAGCATCGCATTTACATTCATTTGAAGTGTAGACGAGGAATACATAACACTTCGCAAATCATATTACATCTCACCATGAAACATAGAAATGAGATGCGATATCGCGTTTTAAGAAGCATTAGAACTCTATTGCTACGATACCTAGACATCTGCAGACGCTATTTCCCAGCAAGGAAGTGTCGCATTTACATTCATTTGAAGTGTAGACGAGGAAGACATGACACTTCGCAAATCATATTATATCTTACCATGAAACATAGAAATGAGATGCGATATCGCGTTTTAAGAAGCATTAGAAATCTATTGCTACGATACGTAGACAACTGCAAACGCTATTTCCTAGCGAGGAAGTATCGCATATACATTCATTTGAAGTGTAGACGAGGAATACATAACACTTCGCAAATCATGTTATATCTTACCATGAAACATAGAAATGAGATGCGATATCGCGTTTTAAGAATCATATGAACTCTATTGCTACGATACGTAGACATCTGTAAACGCTATTTCCTTGCAAGGAAGTGTCGCATTTTCATTCATTTGAATCGTAGACGAGGAATGCATAACACTTCGCAATGAATACTATATCTTATCATGAAACATAGATATGAGATGCAATATCTCGTTTTAAGAAGCATTCGAACTCTGTTGCTTCGATACGTAGACATCTGCAAACGCTGTTTCCTTGCAAGGAAGTGTCGCGTTTACTTTCATTTGAATCGTAGACGAGGAATGCATAACACTTCGCAATGAATATTATATCTTACCATGATACATAGAAATGAGATGCGATATCGCGTTTTAAGAAGCATTAGAACTCTATTGCTTCGATACGTAGACATCTGCAAACATCCTTGTAAGGAAGTGTCGCATTTACATTCATTTGAAGTGTAGACGAGGAATACATAACACTTCGCAAATCATATTATATCTTACCATGAATCATAGAAATGAGATGCGATATCGCGTTTTAAGTATCATAAGAACTCTATTGTTACAATACGTAGACATCTGCAAACGCTATTTCCTTGGAAGGAAGTGTCGCATTTACGTTCATTTGAATCGTAGACGAGGAATGCATAAAACTTCGCAAATCATATTATATCTTACCATGAAACACAGAAATGAGATGCGATATCGCGTTTTAAGAAGCATTTGAACTCTATTGCTTCGATACGTAGACATCTGCAAACGCTATTTCCTTGGAAGGGAGTGTCGCATTTACATTCATTTGAAGTGTAGATGAGGAATACATAACACTTCGCAAATCATATTATATCTTACCATGAAACATAGAAATGAGATGCGATAGCGCGTTTCAAGAATCATAAGAACTCTATTGTTACGATACGTAGACATCTGCAAACGCTATTTCCTTGCAAGGAAGTGTCGCATTTACTTTCATTTGAATCGTAGACGAGGAATGCATAACACTTCGCAATGAATATTATATCTTATCATGAAACATACATATGAGATGCAGTATCTCGTTTTAAGAAGCATTTGAACTCTATTGCTTCGATACGTAGACATCTGCAAACGCAATTTCCTTACAAGCAAGTGTCGCATTTACATTCATTTGAATCGTAGACGAAGAATGCATAACACTTCGCAATGAATATTATATCTTATCATGAAACATAGATATGAGATGCAATATCTCGTTTTAAGAAGCATTTCAACTTTATTGCTTCGATACGTAGACATCTGCAAACGCTATTTCCTTGCAAGGAAGTGTCGCATTTACATTCATTTGAAGTGTAGACGAGGAATACATGATACTTCGCAAATCACATTATATCTTACCATGAAACATAGAAATGAGATGCGATATCGCGTTTTAAGAAGCATTTGAACTCAATTTCTTCGATACGTAGACATCTGCAAACGCTGTTTCCTTGCAAGGAAGTGTCGCATTTACATTCATTTGAAGTGTAGACGAGGAATGCATAACACTTCGCAAATCATATTATATCTTACCATGAATCATAGAAATGAGATGCGATATCGCGTTTTAAGTATCATAAGAACTCTATTGTTACGATACGTAGACATCTGCAAACGCTATTTCCTTGGAAGGAAGTGTCGCATTTACGTTCATTTGAATCGTAGACGAGGAATGCATAACACTTCGCAAATCATATTATATCTTACCATGAAACACAGAAATGAGATGCGATATCGCGTTTTAAGAAGCATTTGAACTCTATTGCTTCGATACGTAGACATCTGCAAACGCTATTTCCTTGGAAGGGAGTGTCGCATTTACATTCATTTGAAGTGTAGATGAGGAATACATAACACTTCGCAAATCATATTATATCTTACCATGAAACATAGAAATGAGATGCGATAGCGCGTTTCAAGAATCATAAGAACTCTATTGTTACGATACGTAGACATCTGCAAACGCTATTTCCTTGCAAGGAAGTGTCGCATTTACATTCATTTGAAGTGTAGACGAGGACTACATAACACTTCGCAAATCATATTATATCTTACCATGAAACATGGAAATGAGATGCCATATCGCGTTTTAAGAATCATAAGAACTCTATTGCTACGATACGTAGACATCTGCAATCGCTGTTTCCTTGCAAGGAAGTGTCGCATTTACTTTCATTTGAATCGTAGACGAGGAATGCATAACACTTCGCAATGAATATTATATCTTACCATGAAACATAGATATGAGATGCAGTATCTCGTTTTAAGAAGCATTTGAACTCTATTGCTTCGATACGTAGACATCTGCAAATGCTATTTCCTTGCAAGGAAGTGTCGCATTTACATTCATTTGATGTGTAGACGAGGAATACATAACACTTCGCAAATCATATTATACCTTACCATGAAACATAGAAATCAGATGCGATATCGCTTTTTAAGAATCATAAGAACTCTATTGCTACGATACGTAGACATCTGCAAACGCTATTTCCTTGCAAGGAAGTGTCGCATTTACATTCATTTGAATCGTAGGCGAGGAATGCATAGCACTTCGCAATGAATATTATATCTTATCATGAAACATAGATATGAGATGCAGTATCTCGTTTTAAGAAGCATTTGAACTCTATTGCTTCGATACGTAGACATTTGCAAACGCTATTTCCTTGCAAGGAAGCATCGCATTTACATTCATTTGAAGTGTAGACGAGGAATACATAACACTTCGCAAATCATATTACATCTCACCATGAAACATAGAAATGAGATGCGATATCGCGTTTTAAGAAGCATTAGAACTCTATTGCTACGATACCTAGACATCTGCAGACGCTATTTCCCAGCAAGGAAGTGTCGCATTTACATTCATTTGAAGTGTAGACGAGGAAGACATGACACTTCGCAAATCATATTATATCTTACCATGAAACATAGAAATGAGATGCGATATCGCGTTTTAAGAAGCATTAGAAATCTATTGCTACGATACGTAGACAACTGCAAACGCTATTTCCTAGCGAGGAAGTATCGCATATACATTCATTTGAAGTGTAGACGAGGAATACATAACACTTCGCAAATCATGTTATATCTTACCATGAAACATAGAAATGAGATGCGATATCGCGTTTTAAGAATCATATGAACTCTATTGCTACGATACGTAGACATCTGTAAACGCTATTTCCTTGCAAGGAAGTGTCGCATTTTCATTCATTTGAATCGTAGACGAGGAATGCATAACACTTCGCAATGAATACTATATCTTATCATGAAACATAGATATGAGATGCAATATCTCGTTTTAAGAAGCATTCGAACTCTGTTGCTTCGATACGTAGACATCTGCAAACGCTGTTTCCTTGCAAGGAAGTGTCGCGTTTACTTTCATTTGAATCGTAGACGAGGAATGCATAACACTTCGCAATGAATATTATATCTTACCATGATACATAGAAATGAGATGCGATATCGCGTTTTAAGAAGCATTAGAACTCTATTGCTTCGATACGTAGACATCTGCAAACATCCTTGTAAGGAAGTGTCGCATTTACATTCATTTGAAGTGTAGACGAGGAATACATAACACTTCGCAAATCATATTATATCTTACCATGAATCATAGAAATGAGATGCGATATCGCGTTTTAAGTATCATAAGAACTCTATTGTTACGATACGTAGACATCTGCAAACGCTATTTCCTTGGAAGGAAGTGTCGCATTTACGTTCATTTGAATCGTAGACGAGGAATGCATAACACTTCGCAAATCATATTATATCTTACCATGAAACACAGAAATGAGATGCGATATCGCGTTTTTAAGAAGCATTTGAACTCTATTGCTTCGATACGCAGACATCTGCAAACGCTATTTCCTTGGAAGGGAGTGTCGCATTTACATTCATTTGAAGTGTAGATGAGGAATACATAACACTTCGCAAATCATATTATATCTTACCATGAAACATAGAAATGAGATGCGATAGCGCGTTTCAAGAATCATAAGAACTCTATTGTTACGATACGTAGACATCTGCAAACGCTATTTCCTTGCAAGGAAGTGTCGCATTTACTTTCATTTGAATCGTAGACGAGGAATGCATAACACTTCGCAATGAATATTATATCTTATCATGAAACATACATATGAGATGCAGTATCTCGTTTTAAGAAGCATTTGAACTCTATTGCTTCGATACGTAGACATCTGCAAACGCAATTTCCTTACAAGCAAGTGTCGCATTTACATTCATTTGAATCGTAGACGAAGAATGCATAACACTTCGCAATGAATATTATATCTTATCATGAAACATAGATATGAGATGCAATATCTCGTTTTAAGAAGCATTTCAACTTTATTGCTTCGATACGTAGACATCTGCAAACGCTATTTCCTTGCAAGGAAGTGTCGCATTTACATTCATTTGAAGTGTAGACGAGGAATACATGATACTTCGCAAATCACATTATATCTTACCATGAAACATAGAAATGAGATGCGATATCGCGTTTTAAGAAGCATTTGAACTCAATTTCTTCGATACGTAGACATCTGCAAACGCTGTTTCCTTGCAAGGAAGTGTCGCATTTACTTTCATTTGAATCGTACACGAGGAATGCATAACACTTCGCAATGAATATTATATCTTACCATGATACATAGAAATGAGATGCGATATCGCGTTTTAAGAAGCATTAGAACTCTATTGCTACGATAGGTAGACATCTGCAATCGCTATTTCCTTGCAAGGAAGTGTCGCATTTACATTCATTTGAAGTGTAGACGAGGAATACATAACACTTCGCAAATCATATTATACCTTACCATGATACATAGAAATGAGATGCGATATCGCTTTTTAAGAATCATAAGAACTCCATTGCTACGATACGTAGACATCTGCAAATGCTATTTCCTTGCAAGGAAGTGTCGCATTTACATTCATTTGATGTGTAGACGAGGAATACATAACACTTCGCAAATCATATTATATCTTACCATGAAACATAGAAATGAGATGCGATATCGCGTTTCAAGAATCATAAGAACTCTATTGTTACGATACGTAGACATCTGCAAACGCTATTTCCTTGCAAGGAAGTGTGGCATTTACTTTCATTTGAATCGTAGACGAGGAATGCATAACACTTCGCAATGAATATTATATCTTATCATGAAACATAGATATGAGATGCAGTATCTCGTTTTAAGAAGCATTTGAACTCTATTGCTTCAATACGTAGACATCTGCAAATGCTATTTCCTTGCAAGGAAGTATCGCATTTACTTTCATTTGAATCGTAGACGAGGAATGCATAACACTTCGCAATGAATATTATATCTTACCATGAAACATAGAAATGAGATGCGATATCGCGTTTTAAGAATTATAAGAGCTCTATTGCTACGATACGTAGACATCTGCAAACGCTATTTCCTTGCAAGGAAGTGTCGAATTTACATTCATTTGAGGTTGTAGACGAGGAATACATAACACTTCGCAAATCATATTATATCTTACCATGAAACATAGAAATGAGATGCGATATCGCGTTCTATGAAGCATTAGAACACTATTGCTACGATAGGTAGACATCTGCAAATGCTATTTCCTTGCAAGGAAGTATCGCATTTACTTTCATTTGAATCGTAGACGAGGAATGCATAACACTTCGCAATGAATATTATATCTTACCATGAAACATAGAAATGAGATGCGATATCGCGTTTTAAGAATTATAAGAGCTCTATTGCTACGATACGTAGACATCTGCAAATGCTATTTCCTTGCAAGGAAGTATCGCATTTACTTTCATTTGAATCGTAGACGAGGAATGCATAACACTTCGCAATGAATATTATATCTTACCATGAAACATAGAAATGAGATGCGATATCGCGTTTTAAGAATTATAAGAGCTCTATTGCTACGATACGTAGACATCTGCAAACGCTATTTCCTTGCAAGGAAGTGTCGAATTTACATTCATTTGAGGTGTAGACGAGGAATACATAACACTTCGCAAATCATATTATATCTTACCATGAAACATAGAAATGAGATGCGATATCGCGTTTTAAGAAGCATTTGAACTCTATTGCTACGATACGTAGACATCTGCAATCGCTGTTTCCTAGCAAGGAAGTGTCGCATTTACTTTCCTTTGAATCGTAGACGAGGAATGCATAACACTTTACATTTAATATTATATCTTACCATGAAACATAGAAATGAGATGCGATATCGCTTTTTAAGAATCATAAGAACTCTATTGCTACGATACGTAGACATCTGCAAATGCTATTTCCTTGCAAGGAAGTATCGCATTTACATTCATTTGATGTTTAGACGAGGAATACATAACACTTCGCAAATCATATTATATCTTACCATGAAACATAGAAATGAGATGCGATATCGCGTTGTAAGAAGCATTAGAACTCTATTGCTTCGATACGTAGACATCTGCAAACGCTATTTCCTTGCAAGGAAGTGTCGCATTTACATTCACTTGAAGTGTAGGCGAGGAATACATAACACTTCGCAAATCATATTACATCTTATCATGAAACATAGATATTAGATGCAATATCTCGTTTTAGGAAGCATTGGAACTCTATTGCTACGATACCTAGACATCTGCAGACGCTATTTCCTAGCGAGGAAGTGTCGCATTTACATTCATTTGATGTGTAGACGAGGAATACATAACACTTCGCAAATCATATTATATCTTACCATGAAACATAGAAATGAGATGCGATATCGCGTTTCAAGAATCATAAGAACTCTATTGTTACGATACGTAGACATCTGCAAACGCTATTTCCTTGCAAGGAAGTGTGGCATTTACTTTCATTTGAATCGTAGACGAGGAATGCATAACACTTCGCAATGAATATTATATCTTATCATGAAACATAGATATGAGATGCAGTATCTCGTTTTAAGAAGCATTTGAACTCTATTGCTTCAATACGTAGACATCTGCAAACGCTATTTCCATGCAAGTAAGTGTCGCATTTACTTTCATTTGAATCGTAGACGAGGAATGCATAACACTTCGCAATGAATATTATATCTTATCATGAAACATAGATATGAGATGCAGTATCTCGTTTTAAGAAGCATTTGAACTCTATTGCTTCGATACGTAGACATCTGCAAATGCTATTTCCTTGCAAGGAAGTGTCGCATTTACATTCATTTGATGTGTAGACGAGGAATACATAACACTTCGCAAATCATATTATATCTTACCATGAAACATAGAAATGAGATGCGATATCGCGTTTTATGAAGCATTAGAACTCTATTGCTACGATACGTAGACATCTGCAAAGGCTATTTCCTTGCAAGGAAGTGTCGCATTTACATTCACTTGAAGTGTAAGCGAGGAATACATAACACTTCGCAAATCATATTATACCTTACCATGAAACATAGAAATGAGATGCGAAATCGCGTTTTAAGAATTATAAGAGCTCTATTGCTACGATACGTAGACATCTGCAATCGCTGTTTCCTTGCAAGGAAGTGTCGCATTTACTTTCATTTGAATCGTAGACGAGGAATGCATAACACTTCGCAATGAATATTATATCTTACCATGAAACATAGATATGAGATGCAGTATCTCGTCATAAGAAGCATTGGAACTCTATTGCTACGATACCTAGGCATCTGCAGACGCTATCTCCTAGCGAGGAAGTGTAGCATTCACATTCATTTGAAGTGTAGACGAGGAATACATAACACTTCGCAAATCATATTATACCTTACCATGAAACATAGAAATGAGATGCGATATCGCTTTTTAAGAATCATAAGAACTCTATTGCTACGATACGTAGACATCTGCAAATGCTATTTCCTTGCAAGGAAGTGTCGCATTTACATTCATTTGAATCGTAGACGAGGAATGCATAATACTTCGCAATGAATATTATATCTTATCATGAAACATAGATATGAGATGCAGTATCTCGTTTTAAGATGCATTTGAACTCTATTGCTTCAATACGTAGACATCTGCAAACGCTATTTCCATGCAAGTAAGTGTCGCATTGTACTTTCATTTGAATCGTAGACGAGAAATGCATAACACTTCGCAATGAATATTATATCTTATCATGAAACATAGGTATGAGATGCGATATCTCGTTTTAAGAAGCATTTGAACTCTATTGCTTCGATACGTAGACATCTGCAAACGCTATTTCCTTGCAAGGAAGTGTCGCATTTACATTCATTTGAAGTGTAGACGAGGAATACATAACACTTCGCGAATCATATTATAACTTACCATGAAACATAGAAATGGGATGCGATATCGCGTTTTAAGAAGCACTAGAACTCTATTGCTACGATAGGTAGACATCTGCAGACGCTATTTCCTAACAATGAAGTGTCGCATTTACATTCATTTGATGTGTAGACGAGGAATACATGACACTTAGCAAATCATCTTATATCTTACCATGAAACATAGAAATGAGATGCGATATCGCGTTTTAAGAAGCATTAGAAAGCTATTGATACGATACGTAGACATCTGCAAACGCTATTTCCTAGCGAGGAAGTATCGCATTCACATTCATTTGAAGTGTAGTCGAGGAATACATGACACTTCGCAAATCATGTTATATCTTACCATGAAACATAGAAATGAGATGCGATATCGCGTCTTAGGAAGCATTAGAAAGCTATTGCTACGATACGTAGACATCTGCAAACGCTATTTCCTAGCGAGGAAGTATCGCATTCACATTCATTTGAAGTGTAGACGAGGAATACATAACACTTCGCAAATCATGTTATATCTTACCATGAAACATAGAAATGAGATGCGATATCGCGTTTTAAGAAGCATTAGAACTCTATCGCTACGATACCTAGACATCTGCAAACGCTATTTCCTAGCGAGGAAGTATCGCATTCACATTCATTTGAAGTGTAGACGAGGAATACATGACACTTCGCAAATCATGTTATATCTTACCATGAAACATAGAAATGAGATGCGATATCGCGTCTTAGGAAGCATTAGAAAGCTATTGCTACGATACGTAGACATCTGCAAACGCTATTTCCTAGCGAGGAAGTATCGCATTCACATTCATTTGAAGTGTAGAGGAGGAATACATAACACTTCGCAAATCATGTTATATCTTACCATGAAACATAGAAATGAGATGCGATATCGCATTTTAAGAAGCATTAGAACTCTATCGCTACGATACCTAGACATCTGCAAACGCTATTTCCTAGCGAGCAAGTGTCGCATTCACAGCCATTTGAAGTGTAGACGAGGAATACATGACACTTCGCAAATCTTATTATATCTTACCATGAAACATAGAAATGAGATGCGATATCGCGTTTTAAGAAGCATTAGAACTCTATTGCTTCGATACGTAGACATCTGCAAACGCTATTTCCTTGTAAGGAAGTGTCGCATTTACATTCATTTGAAGTGTAGACGAGGAATACATAACACTTCGCAAATCATGTTATATCTTACCATGAAACATAGAAATGAGATGCGATATCGCGTTTTAAGAATCATATGAACTCTATTGCTACGATACGTAGACATCTGCAAACGCTATTTCCTTGCAAGGAAGTGTCGCATTTACTTTCATTTGAATCGTAGACGAGGAATGCATAACACTTCGCAATGAATATTATATCTTATCATGATATATAGATATTAGATGCAATATCTCGTTTTAAGAAGCATTGGAACTCTATTGCTACGATACCTAGACATCTGCAGACGCTATTTCCTAGCGAGGAAGTGTCGCATTCACATTCATTTGAAGTGTAGACGAGGAATACATAACACTTCGCAAATCATATTATACCTTACCATGAAACATAGAAATGAGATGCGATATCGTTTTTAAGAATCATAAGGACTCTATTGCTACGATACGTAGACATCTGCAAACGCTATTTCCTTGTAAGGAAGTGTCGCATTTACATTCATTTGAATCGTAGACGAGGAATGCATAACACTTCACAAATCATAATACATCTTACCATGAAACGTAGAAATGAGATGCGATATCGCGTTTTAAGAAGCACTAGAACTCTATTGCTACGATACCCAGACATCTGCAGACGCTATTTCCTAACAAGGAAGTGTCGCATTTACATTCATTTGAAGTGTAGACGAGGAATACATGACACTTAGCAAATCATCTTATATCTTACCATGAAACATAGTGATGAGATGCGATATCGCGTTTTAAGAAGCATTAGAAATCTATTGCTATGATACGTAGGCATCTGCAAACGCTATTTCCTAGCGAGGAAGTGTCGCATTCACATTCATTTGAAGTGTAGACGAGGAATACATAACACTTCTCAAATAAAATTATATCTTACCATGAAACATAGAAATGAGATGCGATATCGCGTTTTAAGAATCATAAGAACTCTATTGCTACGATACGTAGACATCTGCAAACGCTATTTCCTTGCAAGGAAGTGTCGCATTTACATTCATTTGAATCGTAGACGAGAAATGCGGAACACTTCGCAATGAATATTATATCTTATCATGAAACATAGGTATGAGATGCAATATCTCGTTTTAAGAAGCATTTGAACTCTATTGCTTCGATACGTAGACATCTGCAAACGCTATTTCCTTGCAAGGAAGTGTCGCATTTACATTCGTTTGAAGTGTAGACGAGGAATACATAACACTTCGCGAATCATATTATAACTTACCATGAAACATAGAAGTGAGATGCGATATCGCGTTTTAAGAAGCATTAGAATACTATTGCTACGATAGGCAAATATTTGCAAACGCTATTTCCTTGCAAGGAAGTGTCGTATTTACATTCATTTGAAATGTAGACGAGGAATACATAACACTTCGCAAATCATATTATATCTTACCATGAATCATAGAAATGAGATGCGATATCGCGTTTGAAGAATCATAAGAACTCTATTGTTACGATACGTAGACATCTGCAAACGCTATTTCCTTGCAAGGAAGTGTCGCATTTACTTCCATTTGAATCGTAGACGAGGAATGCATAACACTTCGCAATGAATATTATATCTTATCATGAAACATACATATGAGATGCAGTATCTCGTTTTAAGAAGCATTCGAACTCTATTGCTTCGATACGTAGACATCTGCAAACGCAATTTCCTTACAAGGAAGTGTCGCATTTACATTAATTTGAAGTGTAGACGAGGAATACATAACACTTCGCAAATCATATTATATCTTACCATGAAACATAGAAATGAGATGCGATATCGTTTTTAAGAATCATAAGAACTCTATTGCTACGATACGTAGACATCTGCAAACGCTACTTCCTTGCAAGGAAGTGTCGCATTTACATTCATTTGAATCGTAGACGAGGAATGCATAACACTTCACAAATCATAATACATCTTACCATGAAACGTAGAAATGAGATGCGATATCGCGTTTTAAGAAGCATTAGAAAGCTATTGCTACGATACGTAGACATCTGCAAACGCTATTTCCTAGCGAGGAAGTATCGCATTCACATTCATTTGAAGTGTAGACGAGGAATACATGACACTTCGCAAATCATGTTATATCTTACCATGAAACATAGAAATGAGATGCGATATCGCGTTTTAGGAGGCATTAGAAAGCTATTGCTACGATACGTAGACATCTGCAAACGCTATTTCCTAGCGAGGAAGTGTCGCATTCACATTCATTTGAAGTGTAGACGAGGAATACATAACACTTCGCGAATCATATTATAACTTACCATGAAACATAGAAGTGAGATGCGATATCGCGTTTTAAGAAGCATTAGAATACTATTGCTACGATAGGCAGATATTTGCAAACGCTATTTCCTTGCAAGGAAGTGTCGTATTTACATTCATTTGAAGTGTAGACGAGGAATACATAACACTTCGCAAATCATATTATATCTTACCATGAAACATAGAAATGAGATGCGATATCGCGTTTCAAGAATCATAAGAACTCTATTGTTACGATACGTAGACATCTGCAAACGCTATTTCCTTGCAAGGAAGTGTCGCATTTACTTTCATTTGAATCGTAGACGAGGAATGCATAACACTTCGCAATGAATATTATATCTTATCATGAAACATAGATATGAGATGCAATATCTCGTTCTAAGAAGCATTAGAAATCCATTGCTACGATACGTAGACATCTGCAAACGCTATTTCCTAGCGAGGAAGTGTCGCATTCACATTCATTTGAAGTGTAGACGAGGAATACATAACACTTCGCGAATCATATTATAACTTACCATGAAACATAGAAGTGAGATGCGATATCGCGTTTTAAGAAGCATTAGAATACTATTGCTACGATAGGCAGATATTTGCAAACGCTATTTCCTTGCAAGGAAGTGTCGTATTTACATTCATTTGAAGTGTAGACGAGGAATACATAACACTTCGCAAATCATATTATATCTTACCATGAAACATAGAAATGAGATGCGATATCGCGTTTCAAGAATCATAAGAACTCTATTGTTACGATACGTAGACATCTGCAAACGCTATTTCCTTGCAAGGAAGTGTCGCATTTACTTTCATTTGAATCGTAGGCGAGGAATGCATAGCACTTCGCAATGAATATTATATCTTATCATGAAACATAGATTTGAGATGCAGTATCTCGTTTTAAGAAGCATTTGAACTCTATTGCTTCGATACGTAGACATTTGCAAACGCTATTTCCTTGCAAGGAAGCATCGCATTTACATTCATTTGAAGTGTAGACGAGGAATACATAACACTTCGCAAATCACATTATATCTTACCATGAAACATAGAAATGAGATGCGATATCGCGTTTTAAGAAGCATTAGAACTCTATTGCTACTATACCTAGACATCTGCAGACGCTATTTCCCAGCAAGGAAGTGTCGCATTTACATTCATTTGAAGTGTAGACCAGGAAGACATGACACTTCGCAAATCATATTATATCTTACCATGAAACATAGAAATGAGATGCGATATTGCGTTTTAAGAAGCATTAGAAACCTATTGCTACGATACGTAGGCAACTGCAAACGCTATTTCCTAGCGAGGAAGTGTCGCATTCACATTCATTTGAAGTGTAGACGAGGAATACATAACACTTCTCAAATCAAATTATATCTTACCATGAAACATAGAAATGAGATGCGATATCGCGTTTTAAGAATCATAAGAACTCTATTGCTACGATACGTAGACATCTGCAAACGCTATTTCCTTGCAAGGAAGTGTCGCATTTACATTCATTTGAATCGTAGACGAGAAATGCATAACACTTCGCAATGAATATTATATCTTATTATGAAACATAGGTATGAGATGCAATATCTCGTTTTAAGAAGCATTTGAACTCTATTGCTTCGATACGTAGACATCTGCAAACGCTATTTCCTTGCAAGGAAGTGTCGCATTTACATTCATTTGAAGTGTAGACGAGGAATACATAACACTTCGCGAATCATATTATAACTTACCATGAAACATAGAAGTGAGATGCGATATCGCGTTTTAAGAAGCATTAGAATACTATTGCTACGATAGGCAGATATTTGCAAACGCTATTTCCTTGCAAGGAAGTGTCGTATTTACATTCATTTGAAGTGTAGACGAGGAATACATGACACTTCGCAAATCATATTATATCTTACCATGAAACATAGAAACGAGATGCGATATCGCGTTTCAAGAATCATAAGAACTCTATTGTTACGATACGTAGACATCTGCAAACGCTATTTCCTTGCAAGGAAGTGTCGCATTTACTTTCATTTGAATCGTAGACGAGGAATGCATAACACTTCGCAATGAATATTATATCTTATCATGAAACATAGATATGAGATGCAATATCTCGTTTTAAGAAGCATTGGAACTCTATTGCTACGATACCTAGACATCTGCAGACGCTATTTCCTAGCGAGGAAGTGTCGCATTCACATTCATTTGAAGTGTAGACGAGGAATACATAACACTTCGCAAATCATATTATACCTTACCATGAAACATAGAAATGAGATGCGATATCGCTTTTTAAGAAGCATTAGAACTCTATTGCTACGATACCTAGACATCTGCAGACGCTATTTCCCAGCAAGGAAGTGTCGCATTTACATTCATTTGAAGTGTAGACGAGGAAGACATGACACTTCGCAAATCATATTATATCTTACCATGAAACATAGAAATGAGATGCGATATCGCGTCTTAGGAAGCATTAGAAAGATATTGCTACGATACGTAGACATCTGCAAACGCTATTTCCTAACGAGGAAGTGTCGCATTTACATTCATTTGAATCGTAGACGAGATATGCATAACACTTCGCAATGAATATTATATCTTATCACGAAACATAGGTATGAGATGCAATATCTCGTTTTAAGAAGCATTTGAACTCTATTGCTTCGATACGTAGACATCTGTAAACGCTATTTCCTTGCAAGGAAGTGTCGTATTTACATTCATTTGAAGTGTAGACGAGGAATACATGACACTTCGCAAATCATATTATATCTTACCATGAAACATAGAAATGAGATGCGATATCGCGTTTCAAGAATCATAAGAACTCTATTGTTACGATACGTAGACATCTGCAATCGCTACTTCCTTGCAAGGAAGTGTCGCATTTACTTTCATTTGAATCGTAGACGAGGAATGCATAACACTTCGCAATGAATATTATATCTTATCATGAAACATAGATATGAGATGCAATGTCTCGTTCTAAGAAGCATTAGAAATCCATTGCTACGATACGTAGACATCTGCAAATGCTATTTCCTTGCAAGGAAGTGTCGCATTTACATTCATTTGATGTGTAGACGAGGAATACATAACACCTCGCAAATCATATTATATCTTACCATGAAACATAGAAATGAGATGCGATATCGCGTTTTAAGGATTATAAGAACTCTATTGCTACGATACGTAGACATCTGCAAACGCTATTTCCTTGCAAGGAAGTGTCGCACTTACTTTCATTTGAATCGTAGACGAGGAATGTATAACACTTCGCAATGAATATTATATCTTATCATGAAACATAGATATTAGATGCAATATCTCGTTTTAAGGAGCATTGGAACTCTATTGCAACGATACCTAGACATCTACAGACGCTATT